>NC_143137.1:74000984-74304015 GCF_059928025.1 Delphinapterus leucas
TTAGAATCGTGACTGGGCCGCTAGCTCTCAGTGTGACCCTGGAACCTATCACTGTGCCCACCTGAATCAAGCTTCATCATGTTCACAACAGAAAAGGCCCAACTAGATCATTCCAGCAGTTATTCAGAGCTCCGAAACCCCGACTCTTTTAAGTTGGTTCATTTCTTATCAATAAAAATAATTTCTGAAAATATTCCCAAATAAACACCTAAGAACACCAAATAACAGGCATTAATGTGCCAATCATACAATTTAATTAGGATTCCTTTTAGTTTTAGACTTACACAGAGGTATGGGTGTCACCCCTAAATCCTAAAATCATGAACATAGTTCTTATTTTTAATTTTTTTTTTGCGGTACGCGGGCCTCTCACTGTTGTGGCCTCTCCCGTTGCAGAGCACAGGCTCCGGACGCGCAGGCCCAGCGGCCATGGCTCACGGGCCCAGACGCTCTGCAGCACGTGGGATCTTCCCGGACTGGGGCACGAACCCGTGTCCCCTGCATCGGCAGACAGACTCTCAACCACTGCACCACCAGGGAAGCCCTCATAGTTTACTTTAAAGATGCAGAGAGATACGACGCTAAAAATTTCTCTTAACTGAGCACGAATATGTCTCTGGATAAATTATACCCCAAAGTAGGCTTTATATTTTCTTAAGCAACTTAATAGACATATAATAAGACTGCATATACAGTATCATTAAATTATGCTTTTTAAAAAGAAAATATTAAAGAAAAAAATATAAGTGATGATGATTGGTGTGATTTTTTTAAATTCTGTGTGTATAAAATTATGAAGGAAACCACAGTTACTGACCACATACAGAAAAACCAAATACACAAAGATTTCACCTTGTTCCATTAATTATTCTGGTGAAAACATTTTAAAGTGATTCAAAACTGCCCAGTTCCTTTTAATACCTAGACCCCTTTCATTCCTTTAGCTGATATCTTGACACTACAGCATCTAGGTTGAAAGCTGCCTGCCTGACCTGCACAAAGCAACTTCTAAGTGGGCTTCATGACACCCACGTTTACACACTGCTTCTTTCTGCTGGGAACAGGGCCTCTCATCTCTGTAAAATACCACTGCATATTTGCAACATAACTTGATCAACAGTAAATGGCGTTTAGTCCATGGCACTGTGGAGGGGGCTAAAAATGGTCCTGGGAGTCTCGGTTCCCAAACCAGAGCTAATCAGGTGATAACGGCTTGGGGTCCAAGAAAAGAGAAAGAACCCACAATGCCCAGAGCACACTTCCTGACCGAAGCCAAAGCAGCAGCGGCTGTGGGGACGCAGCCCTGGGAGCCCCAGCAGTGGCTGTCTTGGGCCGCGCGGCCTTACCATGGCTTTGTTCTCCTCGATGTTCATGGTCCTTTTCAGCAGGGCATCTGAGCTCTCCTGGCCCTCGTCCCTGGAGTCGTCCTCAGACTCAGAGGCAGAATCTTCCCTTTCCTTCCTCTGTCTGCAGCTTGTCTTTCTTCCAAGAATTCCACTCTTACTGTCCTGTATGTGCGAGCCAGAAAACAACGGCTCAGGAGAACTGTTCTTACCGGCATTTTTTGCCGGTTTCTTGGTGGGGAACTGAAAGGCTACTCGAAGACCAATACTGCTTCTTCTCGGCCTGCTGCTTCTAGGTGGAGCCTCTTCTTCTTCATCTTCCTCTTCCTCACTCATGAAAGATGCTTTACCATCATCACTGAGCTCTGACTCCACGAGCTAATGAAATGACAGAAAGAACAAAGACAGTGCCTATAAACAAACCTTCAGAAAGACACACACTTAAAACCACTCTGACAGTATTTTAGGAGAACAATGAATAGTTGAAAGCTCTCCCTTCCTATTGGTAGTTCCCTCTGAAGTCTTCAGTTAAATGCGCAAGTACTCTGTAGATGAACAAAATCAAAGAGCGGGCTGCTACGCGCTCTGGCCCAGCCACACCCACCAGTAGACTGTGCTCTGTTCAGAGCATCAGGCTGGAAGCCAAACGCTGACGAGGTGGGCTCCTCCCCAGTGGACCAGCCAAGCTGGCACACCTGGGAGCCCAGGAATATGGGAATAAAGAAAAGGGTGTGCATGACATCAGAGGTATCCTCAGGTAAAAATGGAGTGCTGAGTGAAAAATAAAGTACCATTCTGCCCTAACTAGCTGGAACACAACTCATGAGTAAGACGGACAGGAGAGCTGACTTCATTTTAGTGCAGTGACCAAGGAGCAGGCAGATGACCTGCCATCGGGGTCAGTGGCGGAACCTCATCCCCAGGATACACTGGGTCCTCACTCAAGGGAAGCCTCCTCCCCTTTCTGTAACCCGCAGCGCCATGGGGTGCAATCAGGCAGACAGCCCTGCAGGTGGCTGCAGGCACCTGTTCAGTCAGCTCAAGCAATTCTCAGCCTCAATTTTCAGTCTCCACTCGGCATAGGTCTCCAGCATTAAAACATAACTTGGTTTCACACGTGAGAACACAGTAAGAATGGAAGGCAACAGCAAGGGGACATCTCAGATGCAAAGGACTCTTAGCAACAGCAGAGATGGGTTTAAATACTGGGATCAAGGTCATCGCCTGGCCTCTTTCCTTGACCACAGGCTGGACAGTGTAGCCTGGGCACCTCTGTCAGGGACTCAGGTTGTGAGGAGAGCTGAGAACAGCACCAGGAGCCGCCTGGAATTCAGTTAATGACTCTGCTTCTTCCTCAGTGACCCCCCCCCCAAATTCCAGCTGGACTCAAGTTAAAAATGAAGCGGCGGGAGGGAAAAAAAAAAGCAGACAGGGCTTCCCTGGTGGCTCAGTGGTTGAGAGTCCGCCTGCCGATGCAGGGGACACGGGTTCGTGCCCCGGTCCGGGAAGATCCCACATGCCGCAGAGAGGCTGGGCCCGTGAGCCGTGGCCGCTGAGCCTGCGCGTCCGGAGCCTGTGCTCCGCAACGGGAGAGGCCATAGCAGTGAGAGGCCCGCGTACCGCAAAAAAATTTTAAAAAAAAGCAGACAACTTCCAAACCTTGGTGTATGTATCAATGCACAAAAAGCCAGGCAGAGAAATAAGACTGTACTGTACGGAGTTACCTATTTGTTTTAATATCCTGAACTCTCCACATTAGTAGCTTTGGAATTCCAAATAGTGGGCTGCAGAGGAATCTATGTTAGACGACACTGTTGGAGAACTTCAGGGGAATTATCTCCCCTGACTGGCTTTATTCATTTATCATAATCGCCGTCTAGCCCCCGTCTCTTTACCAAGGCCGTGGAGTAGCGTACTACAAAGGACTGAAGTACGGAAGGAGTCACCACTGGAGACTCCGACCTGAGAGCCAGCACCACGGCTGCGGCGGTTTCACGTCTGGCTACAAGACCACTGGACACCAACGTGGAGTCATACCCTATGACCAGAAAGGTGGCCTCCCCACTACTCACTAGGGTGGGCAGGAGTTGGGTGAGGAGGCAACAAGGCTTGCTTTCTCACTGAATTTCAAAATAAATGTACAGGTGGACCTGCCCTGAGCTATGAGTTATATCAGAGTCAATGTAACATGTCACGATTCATTCCCTAAATGTACAGATTTGGAAGAAAACCAAAAAAAAAGGTGCTGGGGGTAATTCACTTTTGCATGCTGGAAACAAATTCTTTGAATATCCCAACATTACTTAGCTAAAGAAGAGAAGATAAACAAGTCACTAAGAGTAGATGATACCCATCAGGGTTTGGAAGGATCTCTAGAAACCGGAGCCTTGCTGGCCAGAACACATGAACTGCCATGCAAATAACTTCTGTAAAGAAAGCCAAGGGGCGGGGGGCTGAGGCCGATAGGTTGGCACAGGTCTGTGTTGCTATTCACAGAAATAAATCACCATCAAGCAAGGCAGCCTACCATTAAGGCTTTCAGGCCTTAAGTCCCCCCAGGAAAAGGTGAAGGACAAAGCAACGCTACTGGTTACAGCTTCTTTAAACACCCACACAGGTTCCACGCCAGGAGTGCTTCTCTGGGAGCTTCTGAACGTAATGAGGCTTAACCGCTCTATCCCTTATCTTGATACCAAAGAAGGAAGTGGTGTATTGATTTTATGAGATAAATGTATGCTACTTTTCAGTTAGTAAAAAACATTTTTATGCCCAAAAAAAATCCAAAGGCTGTTCTTCAAAGTTACCCTGAGATTCAAATACTGGTTGGCAGTCAACTGGCCTACTAAACACATGGACTAAAAAGAGATCAACCAACAAGTCTCTTGATGGCAAAGGGCTGAGGGCAGACTTCCCTTAGGAATCAGACAAGCCCAGGTCACCTTTATCATTAAAAAGCATGTCGTGATCCAAATCAAGAATGCACAGACAAAACACTAAGTTTGTACCACAGCTAAATTTTTGCCAAATCAACTCCAAACCTAAGAACATTACTTGGCGCACAACAGAAAATGACTTTCAGGAACTTGTTACTCTCAGACCCTCCTCTTTTCAGATAAAAGAGGTTCAAAAACGTCTGAAATAAATTCTCTGATAAGGATAATAAGGGACGCCTGGGACACATCCCCCCAGACTCCAAAGGCACCCAGGAAAGACAACTGGATTTTCTCTAAGAGCATAATGGACTGGTGGGCCAGGAATTCGCCTTAGAATAGCCAAGTTTACATTTAGCTAAGTGGCTTAGAAGATGGACACGTAAGAAAAAGTAAAATCTTCATATTTTGTTAACTGGCTTATAAGATGAACGTGTAAGAAAAAGTAAAACCTTTTCATGTGTAAAGTGACTTCTTACAAGTAACAATACAATTCGGAACCAGGACTAAAAATATTACAACCCACCCTCCCTCACGTTGATAAGTATTACCATTACTTCTGCGTTACTGTTAACATTCAGATCACTCTGCGTAAATCCTTCAAAATCTTCCGTCTCTGAGTCACTGTCCTCTCTAAAAATTCTCCTTAGCTCTTCTGTGAAGGTTGTGGACTGGAAACGCACATCCTGCTAAATTAAAAACACATATGTCATGAAGAAAGAAAGAAGAACAGAGGCTGGCAGGAGCTGGGGACAAGGGCAGTTGCTGTTTAATGGGGACAGAGTTTCTGTGTGAGATGATGAAAACATTTTGGAAACAGATAATGGTGAAGGCCTCGAGACGCTGTGAATAACGCCTCTCAGTGTCTTGCAGGCAGCGCACTGGGACTTACCGCACTTAAAAAGGGTTAAAATGGTAAATTTTATGTAGATTTTACCACAATAAAAACACACATATATATACATATTTTCCATAGTTTGCAGAAAGTTAGACCCACAAATTGAACAATTTCAAAAAACCAGAATGGCCGCAGCCTCCATCAGCTGGTGTGCCCGGTAGGGGCTGATGGAATTCAGTTTCTCCCGCCGGGGCGGGCCATCAGGAGCGTCTGTGTTCACACAGAACAGAAAACACATGGAGGAGAAGACCTGGCCCTGGCTCCTCCACGCACGCTTGGCTTTCCTTTCCAACAGCCATCCCAAGCCGGCTCCTCCCAGGGGAGATGCCTGGTTCACAGACAGCATGCCTCCGGGCAGGACAGGGCTGGAGGCTTCCACACCCCGCCCCGCCCCGCCCCCCGCCGAGGAGAACGCAGTTGCTCCGTCACCGCTAGGGAGTCCCTCTCCCGCAGGAGGTGAGAAGCAGGCACCGTCGGCAGGTAGCAAGGGAGCCCGAGGAAAGATGTTACACGGCTGACTCAGAAAGGACATGTTCCAGTAATGACTTTTTCTTTCTTTTGAACTCATAAAAATAAATGGCATGCTTGAAAGAGAGGAGGGGAAAAGCAAGAATGGCAGTACAGAACAGAGATCCACAAACCAGCCTCCTCCAAGCTGGCAGCCAGGCCTGGAGTCCATGTCTCCTGCTGCCTCTGACGTCTCCCCTCCTACCCCTGATGCAGGGGTATGACCCCTCATGACAGCACATGCGGCTGGAGAAACTTTATCTCCCTGCCTGCCTTTTCCCTGACTTTAATTATATACTTCTTCGACCTCGGATAATCAGTCTCTGGAGAAAAACAGACATAACAGATGAATGGAAAAACTTCCCAGGGGAAAAAAAGAAATGCCTATATCCGCCATTTTTTTTAAGCTTAAAAACGTCTCCTGTGAATTATTATGGGTAATTGGAGTGACTGTGCTCAGATGTAAATTACTTCATCCCTTTGTTGATAGCTGTGGTGCAGCTGCTTAAAAAAAAAAAAAAAAATTCACACACAAAAGGGAAGTTTCTTTAAAGTGAAATTCAAATTGTGCTTCAGGGAGACCAGCGCCGGCACTGCTGCACACACTACGTACAAGTTCATGCGGCTTCTCTCGGCGGGTTAAAATGGATCCGGAGTGTGTGGGGTCCAGGTGGGGAAGCAGCAGGCCAGGGTCTGTCATGAAGAATGGTGCGCGGTTGGCTCCCAAGGAAACCCACCACCTCCGAGGGCAGGAAACATCTGGCTCAAGAGCCCTGGGCCAGCCCCTGCAGGCTGCTGCAGGGCAGTGGGGCCCATGTGCACACTTCATCATCGACCCAAAGTCCCTGGCTGGAGCCCGAACAGGTCATGCCTTGGAACAGCAGGTTCCAACCTGCCAGTCCTCTGGCTCTTTCTGTGCTTTGAGCTGGTGTCACAGGCAGCCGTCAGCCTGAGAGAGATCAGTATCTTTGGTGGCCAGTTCTGATAGAGAAAACAAGTCAGCTGCAGCCCTAGACCATGGCCCATGCTTTTATTCTCCTGATTTCACAGGATGTAAAAACCATCTTTAATGGAGGTCTGTAACAAAGCGAACATCCACTCCACAGTCTCCTGTGTCCCTGGTTACAAGCCTCACACAGCTCTTTGTTCTCCGAAATCTGGCCGTTATCCTTTAAAATCACTACTAGACAGTATGGTGTGGGCTTTGGTGACCTGCATCTACCGTGATCAAGAACATAAGCAGGGCTTCCCTGGTGGTGCAGTGTTTGAGGGTCCGCCTGCCGATGCAGGGGACACGGGTTCGTGCCCTGGTCCGGGAAGATCCCACATGCCGTGGAGCGGCTAGGCCCGTGAGCCATGGACGCTGAGCCTGTGCGTCCGGAGCCTGTGCTCCGCAATGGGAGAGGCCACAGCAGTGAGAGGCCCGCGTGCCGCAAAAAAAAAAGAACATAAGCAAATAACAGATCAGAAGAGAAGCTAACAGAGTGGTGACCTTTTTTTTTTTTTTTTTGAAGCTCATGGGATGTGAAGAAACAGACTGGAAGTCATGGTGGCTGAACCAGTCAGACAAGTATCCCACCTCAGTTCCACCCCATGCGTGCTCCTTCGCCCATGGGCACTGGATGTATGAAACAAGAGGAAAGGGACAACAGGAAGCAGCCCAAGCCGGGGACGCTGGAAAGCACCGTTCAAGTATGAGGCCCCTTCCATCAAGGAGCTTGTCATTTAGTAAGGGAGCTGGACAAGTCCACAGGTCACCATGGCGAGGATCAGTGTTGTAAGGGAGACACACGCAACGTGGCGCACAGAAAGAAAGAAAATCCAGTAAGACTTCGTGGAAGCAGAATCATTTGACCTGCATCTAAACTGGGCTAGAGGCTAGAAAGATGCTGAGAGCGCACAGAGGCAGGATGAAGAGCCTGGACCAGTGTGCACATGGGGCAGAACAGTGCATGCGGGGGGCATGGATGCAGTTTCTGGTCTCCTGCTGCAAAGCCCGCAGGAGAGAGCCGTGCAAGGCACGAGGCTGAGAAGTGGGGCTCCTAGATTAGGAACATCCCAGCTCGGCCACTTCTCAGATGTGAGGCCTCAGACCAAGTCACTTCACCTCCCCACACTTCAGTTTCATCACCCGTGAAACAGGAATAATAACAGTGCCTGCGCCTTCCCAGGGAGATAGTGAATTCGGGGTACTCTGCATGAAAAGCATGTTGTCACGGGCCACGGAATGCATGCCGGGGTCAGACTCGGGAACAGGGCTGGACTGGGGGCAGGTGTGAGGGCACAGGAGAAGGGGCAGTCGTCACAGCAGCAAGAGCGGCCGCTCTGTTCCTTAAGGCCTGCTGCCCGCCAGGCTCATGCTGGCGCTTCACACAACATCCCGCGCCGCTCAGAGGGCCACTCACGCTGGACCCAACAGGCTGCCCCTCACTGCCTGACCACATTCGAACGGAGAGACTGGTGATTTCTGAACAGGGGAGGATGGTGACCAGAGCTCAGTCCCACACCTGCGGTAAGGACTATGAGAACCACGGGAGCTGAGGAGGCAAGAGACGGGAAGGGATGGAGGTGAGGAACATGGCAGAAGATTCATGAGCTCCTGCAAGGGACTTGAGGAGATGGGTGAGGAAAGAGGAAGCGTCAAGAGCTCCAAAGTTGGAGACAAGAATGGGGAAGACAGACAACCAGGGAGGGAAAATGGTGAGTTTCAGATCTCCCTTGAGCAATGACGATGGATCCAAGTGTCTGTCAGAAGTACATCTGGGGCTGGAGGGAAGACCCAAACCACAAAGGACCAGGAGGCAACAGCTGAGACCGGGCCAGGCACTGAGATCATTAAGTGGAAAGGTCTGAAGACAAAATCGTGGAGAACATCCACAGATGGGGACAGGAGGTAGAAGGGATGACAACCAAGAACAAAAGGTGTAAGAGAAAGAGACCAAGGGGAGTGGAAGCAGGTGGCTGGGGGGGGGGGGGCGTCAAATGATGCAGAGGCATCAAATAAGGTGAGGAGACCACACACACTGCCGTCAAGCGGGGGCTTCACTTACATAATTAACTGTCTGCCTTCCTCTACTTCCCCAGTGGAAGCTAGGTGGGTTTAACTCACAGCCTTTTAGGGAAGCCATGGTCAAGGGAGAATGAGGAATTTTGAGTGCCACAAATGAACTCAGAAAAAAATGCCACGGAAGCCTGGATACTTTGGCCATGCTCCTGCCAAATCCCAACATAAACCTCCAGGAATCTACCTCTCCGAGAACTGCAACTTGTGTCTGCCACAGATCAAAGGAATTAAAGAAAGAACAATGCTCTCGCCAGCAATCCCATGAGTGAGGTGCGGACAGAGCCTCACCGCAGCAGCACAGAGGCCATGTGTCTCATGGTAACCACACACTCCTACGCTATTGCTGGGGGATCAGCCCTCCCCCGCCAGCTGTGTGGGAGCGCTCCAAATACAGCCTGGCCACAGGCTGCAGCCCCGAGGTAGCAAAGAAGACGGATTTGATCATGTGAGGTCCCCTTTACTGAAAAAAAAAAAAAAAAAAAAAAAAAATTATTGTACATAGAAAGGATTTAAACAGCAAAACTGAGCGAGGTACCCCCACCAGTTGCTTGAAACATGAAGGTGTAACACTAATAAAATAAGATGCTCGACAATTAACTGATACCACCAGTCTCAGACCATGTTCAAGTAAAAGAATATCCGAACCAAGATCCAAGCTTCCAGACGGATACGCCTGCCTTGAAAGGAGGCACCCATACCTGCTTCCCTGACTCCAGTGAGTCAAAACTATAGCAGCTCTCCTCTGATGACAGGGTTTCCATGGGAACATCATCTTGGAAACCAACAAACTCTTCATCATCACTGGGGGCGTTAAAGATGTCAGCCACTTCTTTAGGGATCTGTTTGGATTGAAAAAAGGAGGATAATATCAGGGGCTGTTATAATCACTTAGGGAAATTTTGTAAAGGAGTAGGAATTACCATCTCATGACCTTATCAATCTGCCATGGTTGCTCACAAAACCCCAATAACCCTGAGCAAAATGTGCCTCAACTTGACACCTCATGGCAACCAGGGAAGGGGTGGAAGAGGATAAGAGTTTCTCTTTTTCAAATTCTAGAGATCTATCCTATCTTACAAGGAGTGTTGAGGCCATGCCTAGATAAAAGCCATTTTTGATCTCTTGACATTTTTTTTTTTTTTTTTTGCGGTATGCAGGCCTCTCACTGCTGTAGCCTCTCCCATTGCAGAGCACAGGCTCCGGACGTGCAGGTTCAGCGGCCGTAGCTCACGGGCCCAGCCGCTCCGCGGCATGTGGGATCCTCCCAGACCGGGGCGCGAACCCGTGTCCCCTGCATCGGCAGGCGGACTCTCAACCACTGCGCCACCAGGGAAGCCCTACAGTGGATCTGTCTTTAAATGTTATCCACGTTAAAAAAAAAAAAAAAAAAAAGTCCTTAAGACATCACTAAACTCTTAATTTCTACCTATAGTTATTTTTCTGTTCTTTGTCACATGAAAGTTCATACAATGAAATAAAGCTTTCCTTCTTTTCTGTATTCTGAATCAATCTTAGTTTCGAATTAATTCTATCAAACACTATTCCAGGCAATTATTGCCAGCGAGAACGTTGTCAGCACACTTAATCGAACAAATATGTATCTGCTGAGAGTTCATTTTTGTACGCTGACTACCTGTTTGTTCTTAACTGTTTCGAAAAAGTTCAAACACACAGAAAGGTGAAAGAATAGTGCAAACATTTGTAGATGCTTCACGTAGAGCCCCCCATTTGCTTTTTTCTCTTTCAACAAATGTTAGGTTGAATCTCAGGCATTTGCTGATATTTGAATGTTTCCAACCTAGGAAAATAGTGATTTAAAATGCAGCAACCTAATCCATGTATGTTTCAAGTAATTTGCAGACACCATACAATTCACCCTAAAATACTTCCATACACTTCTAAGAAAAAGGACATTCTGCTGAAGAACCACATAACCATCATCATACCTAAAATAATATTAATTCAATAATATCATGTATTATGAATCCATATTCAGATGTCTGCATTGTACCCAAAATATCTTTCATAACTTTTTTTTTTTTTTTTTTTTGCGGTACACGGGCCTCTCACTGTTGTGGCCTCTCCCATTGCGGAGCACAGGCTCCAGACGCGCAGGCTCAGCGGCCATGGCTCACGGGCCCAGCCGCTCCACGGCATGTGGGATCTTCCCGGACCGGGGCACGAACCTGTGTCCCCTGCATCGGCAGGCAGATTCTCAACCACTGCGCCACCAGGGAAGCCCCTTTCATAACTTTTTAAGGGCAAAAGGGATCCGCTCAAAAAAGAATCATGTATTGTATTTGATTTTTTATGACATTATTTTTTGTTGCTTTTCATAACTGACATTTTGTAGACAACCCAAGAAAACTGCCTTGTAGAATGTCACACATTCTGAGCTTATGTGATTGTTTCCTGATAGACTCAGATATTATTGGCAACAATTCTATACAGATGACATGTACTTCTCAATGCATTGCATATAGAGGCACAAAATGTCAAGCTATTCCCTATTAATTAGCAGAATTTTTAATTTAATTGTAAAGCTTTCAAATACATTCCTAAGTAGATGGAATAGTATCATGAACACACATGTGGACACCCTAGCAATTACCTGTCCATGGCTAGTCTTGTTTCATCTGTATCCCAACCCAACTGCCCTCCTTCTAAATTATTTTAAAGCAATTGTAGACACAGTATCATTTCACCCTGTGTTACGAGCAAATATACAGTCTGTGTCCACAGTTACTATTATTTTTTTCAGCTCCCAGTGTATTTGTATCAAGATCCAAATAAGGCCCATACATTGGTCAATACGTCTCAAGTCCTTTCTCACGTCACCTTCATATTTAACTTTCTTCTCACAACGGATTTTTTTTTTTTTTTTGCGGTACACGGGCCTCTCACTGTTGTGGCCTCTCCCGTTGTGGAGCACAGGCTCCGGACGCGCAGGCTCAGCGGCCATGGCTCACGGGCCCAGCCGCTCCACAGCCTGTGGGATCTTCCCGGACCGGGGCACGAACCCGTGTCCCCTGCATCGGCAGGCGGACTCTGAACCACTGCGCCACCAGGGAAGCCCTCACAACTGATTTTTGAAGAAACTGGGTTATCTGACTGTAGAGTTTGCCAGAGTCTGGAGGTTTGGTTTTTGATTTTTGCAGCCCCGAGATGGTATCTAGCAGACTCCTCTGTCCCTCTGGATTTCCTGTAATTTGGTACTTAAATCTAGAGTCTCAGTCAGACTCAAGTGTGCTTTTCTTCGGCCAGACTCCTTCGTGGGCAGTGCTGCGTTCCTGCTACACATCGCATGTAACATCTGGTTGTGTCTTTAGTGGTGATGCTGTTTGATCACCAAGTTAAAGTGAGATCTGCCAGATTTCTTCTTAGCAAAAGTATCTTTACCCCTTTGTGCTTGTTAAGTAATAACTAGGATGATATTTGAGATTCTATGACTATCCTTCTCCCTGATAGCATTTTACTCAAGTTTCGGTATCCATTGATACCCCTCGCCTGAATCAATCACCACGTTAGCGGTTACAAAACGGTGATTTTCAAAAACTATTCCTCCTTCGTATGTTAGGTGGCATTCTCCTGTAATGTAATATTCTCTCTCTTCAGATCTATCCCTCTCTCTCCCTCTTTCCTTCTCTCCCCACTCTCCCTCCCAGGTAGTTTCATGGATTGTTTTAAGTTAATGTGTTTTAACCCATTACTCTGTCATCATTCTTTCTGATACTCAGATTGTCCCAAATTTGGCTACTGACAGCTCCTTCAAGCCAGCTTCTGTGTCCTTTTGACACAATCCTAATAGCCTCTGAGCACCTCCTTGTTTTCCGACACAACAGGCGTGCCAAGCTAGCCTTGTACTGGCCCCAGACCCCGAATGAGCCATTTCTCCAAGAAGCCCTGGCATTTGGAAATCAAGCTCTGAGATCTAGGTGTGCTCCTCGCTAGTAAAGTATCATTGCTTTGCCTGGACAGAACAAAGGTGTCTTAAGTATCTTACATCTGTGTTCATTTTGACATCTTGAATTCAAACCCAACGAGACAGGATTCTTCATCTCCCTCAACACGATGTTAGTATCTCCCTTCCCCGCAACGAAAACCCCAATTCCCAGTACTTCTCATACACCTACCCATTTGCTCTATCCACAGTACACACAAAACAATTTCAGACAACACACCAATACCACTACCAACACCACTGCCAACAACAATCACGTCCAAGATTCCTTTGGGGTTCTTGCTATCCTCCGAACACAGTCCTGCTAGGTACTAGATCTTTTCCCTGAGATAACCAGACCATGGTTGTACTTGGAGATGCAAAGATATTTTTTGTGTACTTCACATTTCATCATGGAGTATAAAAAAAAGATGCCCTCAAGGGTCAAGATTTTAATAAAATAATTTTTACTGCTACAGTAAGACATACTATGTGCAACACATTTTCTTTTAAAATTGGTGCACGGAGGTGAAGAATGAAATGACCACTGGTACAGTTTGATGCCACTGCCTTGATTCATGCTGAGGACAAGCAGTTTTCTCTGCCTTTGCTTTTGCACATCAGTGCAAATATCAACATAGCAAAAAAATGCAAATAATGTCTTAACATTTTTTCCGGCCCCTCCTCCAATAATGTCTTAATATTATTATGACAATACCTTTGTCCTCATGGAACCCTGAAAGGGTTTCAGGGTTCCCCAGACCCCACTTTAAATAATGGCTACACTATTACACAAAGAGTTGTGTATTCAGAAGTTACTTAAATTCTTTGGATTCTTTTTTTCTGTGCATTGAATTAATTTTACAGTCAGGTTCATTTGAGAGATCACTAATCCCTAATCTACTCATTTTTAGCACGATTTTAATGCTTCTTGTTTAAAAATGATTAGAAAGCTAGTGGTTCAACCAAAGGAAGTTTAAACATTTGGTTTCTAGAGTACACAAATCCAGACACTGAATACAAGATTAATGATGTCAGAGAGTTAGTTACAAACCATCTAATGAAATCACCTCAAGAGACAAACAGGCAGACATTTACAGAATTAGAGCTCCACTAACAGTAGAAAAAATGCTGTAACATTTATGCTAAGAAGAAGCTCCTAAACAAAGCCTAAATCTGAGATGGTTCTTGGGAGAAAAATTTACCTCTTAAAGAAAGAAGAGTTTTAATTTAACAGTATTTGGCATGCTTGTCTTTTCAAAGACAACTTTCACTGTTGTTTAGCCAACAGAAACAACACACCAAGAAAATACTCTTACTGGAGAAACATAGGTGACATTTATGAAAGTGTAAGTACATTAGACTTTATATAACAATCATCGAGTTCAGTCCCTGAAGTGGCGCTTTTTGACTTACCACCATTCTATGAATCCAAAAACCCCACTGGCCCAGAAGCTTGTTTTAACATAAAGAATTAAAGAGGAAGAAGCACCCAACGTAATGATCTACTGGAAGCACATATAAGGAATGGAGAGGCTGTTGATATAAATCAATTGCTTCCACGGTCAACTGCATTAGCCCTGGGGCCACTGCAGTGAGCCTGTGTCTGCCTAATTCCTCCTCCTTACTTCTGTATCTGCTCCAGAGGTGCCAGTAGGGAGAGGCTGTAATTACCCATTAGGGACAAAAGGAAGCAATGAACTTTCAAAAAGGCAAAAACCACTACACATTCTTGGGGCATGCAGGGCTCTGTTTCTTGCTGCCCCACTTCAAAAGGCATTAAGAGAAGCATTTCAGACAGTCATAAGTCCCGGGATTTAGCAAGTCTCTGTAAAATATTCAAGTGTCTTCAATGCAACAAACTGTTTAACAGATGCAACAAAGAAGGCAAGATTTGCGTGCGAGGGACGGAGTGGACCTGATAAAAGAGGATTCATAGGGACAGCCTTCTAACGTGAGACAAGTTAAACAATGTATCAACACTTTAGGCCCAAGAATTTGTCACTTCCCTGTTTCATTCGGCAGTGATCCACTCTGTAGCTATGTAGTCTAGACAGACTACAGCAGACATTTCTCTGCAAAGCTTATGATCCATTTGACTACAACGCCAACTGTAAGACCTACCAAAACAAACCAAAAAAAAAAGGCAAATAGCTGAAAATAAAATATAAAATCTTTCCAACCAGTGGATTATACTTACAGTAGTCAGGCTCGCACAATACTAGGGTAAATGCAATCTAGCTAACCAGAAAGAAGGCAAGAAAATTCTCTTCTGCAAGAGAAAACACTTATTATTCATAACTATTTTTGTTTACAATACACAGATCTCTTCCATTCCTTTCACACACACTGTATGTATCTATTCACTCTGTCCTTGCTGGGATAACAACGTGAGTATCATCAAAGGTCAAGTGGGGCCCAAGATGCAGTTCCTCCACCAGGACCCAGACACGAGAAAAGAGTCCTTGGCACCTAACACAGGCCTGGCCTAAAGCAGGTCATCAATAAATCATCGTATGAAAATGACTACATCTGACCTTGTAGTCATTTTCTCAGGGAAGGTGTAGTTTCCTAGGAAAGGTGCACGGGGTCAAAAGGTACACTCTGTGACATTCCTATCCAAAAGGCATTAAAGATCTTCACCCAGAATTTCTGAGCATCTACATACAAAGTAGTCATATCCACAGCACCTCTTTCAGAAAGGATTGCAGATTTCACTTACAAGCCTTGCAAACCACCTTGGGGCTCATCTCGGGAACAAAGAACGCACATTCGACAGGCTTTGGGGCCAAGCAGGTGGGCAGTGAAGGTGGCAGCTCAGGGTAAGGTTACATTGGACAGTGCCGACATGAGTCCAGGAATGGCAGTCACTCCTGCACCCCAGCAGACCAAAGCTACAAAGGCACGGGGCTCAGTGTGCCCAACCTTGGACCTCCCCAGAGAAGTGAGGAATCTGAGTCTTGGTGAGGAATCTCCCAGTTACAAAATGTCAGCTTCTAATGTAAGGACCAAACATCTACAGGCTGGATCTCAAACTCGTTCAGGGAAGGCGCACAGAAGAACTCACGGTGCTAAGTGGAACACCAAAGAAATTTTAAAAGCTGTAATTTCAAATGTTACTGACGGTATATCTAACTAGTGTCTGCTAGTGATAGTGCTGGACACTGAAGTGTTAATAAAATTAAAAGAAAAACTTTAAATTTAAAATAACCCTTCCCTTGTTCATGGTAGCACTATTCCCAAAAGCCACAAAGTAGAGGCAACCCAAGTGTCCATCGACAGATGAATGCCTAAACAAGATGTCATAGACACATACAATGGAATATTATTTACTCTTAAAAAGAAAGGGAATCCTACAAATATTGAATCATTACACTGGATGCCTTGAAACTAATACAGTGCTATAGGTCAATTACACCTCGATAAAAAAATTTTTTTAAAACAAAACAAAACCCACAACAGAGGCCTGAGAGTCTGCATTTCTAACAAGCTCCCCATGCTCTGGCCTGCAGAACATGCTTTGTGCAAGGCGCAGCCCATTTTGTTCCTCTCTTATGAGATGTGACTCTTCCTACTTCATAATAGCAACTCATGTGTAGATCTTAACCTCCTTCCTACAGGCAGTTAATTCTCATGGCAGACTCTGGATCTCTTTGGCGTCTGTCTTTCTCACCCTGCCCCACTCCAGCACCAAGCATAGAGTCTTACATACTCAGAGGTCCTTAACAAATATGACTAACTGATACGCAGCATCAGCTAGTTCGGGAAGAAAAAAAAAAAAAAAGGAAGAAAAATTTAAAATTGGGTACAATTTTTTTAATCAAAGGTTTTCTATATCTCAAGGATATCTAAATTCATTCTTCCTGGATTAAAAAATACCACCACCCAGCCAGAAGGAATATATTTATCATCTATTAGTTTATGAAAGAAAAGAAATTTGAGATTCTCTTTAAGGCCAATTTATTCAAAAGCCGATTTTGATAAAGCTTCAGGAAATGTTTCTTATTCCAGGAATACTAGTGTGTATTTCACCTGGAAACATGTTTCATTTAAAGCCCTAAGGAGCAGTACAAAAGAAATTCCTGTGCACTACTGCATTTTCCTCATTAAGTGTTCTGAAAGCAATTTTGATAGCAAGGATGGCAGAATTTGTAGGGTGTACTATCTTGCATCTGTGTAAGGAGACCCTTTACACAAACGAAAGCATTCCTTCAACCCACTACGAAGGGGGTTGTTTCATATCATTTTCTCCATAAACAACATCATTTCCCTAAATCTCTTATGATTAAATTGGTTGGGTCATAAGAAATGCACATACCTTGCACCATTTACAAAAACTAACTCAAAATGGATCAGACCTAAATATAACACCTAAAACAATAACACTTCTAGAAGAAAACTGGAGAAAAATCTTTGTAACCTTGGGTTATGCAAAGAATTCTTAGATAAAACACCAAGCACAATACAGATTTTTTAAATGTAAAATTAGACAATTAAAATCAAGAACTTCTACTCTTCAAAAAAGACTCTTAAGGGAATGAAAAACCAATAGACAAGAAGAAAATACCTGCACATCATTTATCTGATAAAAGACCTATAACCAGAATATATAAAAAACTCTCAAAAGCTCAACAATAAAAACAAATAACCCAATTAAAAAACAGGCAAAAGAGGTGAGCAAACGCTTCACCAAAGATAAATGGATGGCAGGTGAGCACATGAAAAAATTTTCGACAACCACAGTCATTAGGGAAACGCAAATTACAACTACGAGATACAACTATCTACCTAGCAGAATGGCTTTCAAAAAACCTGACAATACCAAGTGCTGACACGGATGTGGAGCAACTGGCCCTTTCATAAACTGTTAGTAGAAATGCAAAATGGTATAGCCACTGTGGAAAACAATTTGGCAGTTTCTTATAAACATACACTTAACACATGATCCAGCAACCCTGCTCCTAGGTGTTACCCAAGTGAAATGAAAATTATGTTCACACAAAACTTGCAATTAGCAGTTTTATTTCCAAACCTACAAACAATCCAAGTGAACTAGGGAATGGATAAAACAAACTGTGGAACATCGATACCACGGAATTTAACTCAGCAATAAAAAAGAAAAAATTACTGACAGACACAGCAACATGAATAAAGCTCATCATTATGCCAAGTGAAAAAGACTATACATTGTCTGATTATACTTACAGGATGTTTTGGAAAACACAGAACTATAGAGAAAATAAATCAGGAGTCAAGATGGAAGAGGAGTAGGAGGACGTGGAGTTCATCTCTCCCTACAAATGCATCAAGAATACAACTTTAAATGGAACAATTCTCACAGAACACCAGCTGAACACTAGCAGAGGACCTTGGACACCTAAAAAGAAAGATCCCCACGTAACCAGCTGCGGAAACTGCAAATTGACACCCCCGTGACCAGCTTTGTAAACTGAGCGCCTACAGAACATCTGAACAGACAGCGAGTGCTCCCGCAGCCAAGATGAGTGTAGCTTTAGCAGCTGTAGACTGTGTGGGCACATACACAGAGGGGCTGGGCCAGACCAGAGTCTGGGCTGCTCCCACAGTGGGTCCAGACCCATGATCACTGCAATCCCGGGACCTGACTTCAGTGGATCTATGCTGGTGGCCTGGTGAAAACAACGTCTGAGAGACACCAGGGCCAACTGCTAGCATACCCATGGTTAAGGTGTGGCCAAGAGCAGTGCCAACAACAGTGTAATCTGAGAGCTCACACAACGGGTGAAAGGTGACACAACAGAGCACACCCACAGGTGAACAGCTCCAGAGGAGAAATACTCAGTAGCTCTCCTCCCAGTGGGAGTGCTCCAATCCCACCTACCTCACACTGCAGATCAGAAACACAACTAAGCAACAGATCTGGGGGCCTCTACTCCAACAACTAGGGAGCAGACCCCACCTCTGACAGGGCAGTGACAACCACAGAGCAAAGGGGAAGCCAGTGCAGGCCTAGCCACCACAACATCAGTCACACCTCCTATCAAGGAGATAACGGCCAAAAAACAAACCCAAAACAATTAAGAAAAGGGCAACAGAAATACACATATTGATAATTACCTTAAATGTAAATGGACTAGATGCTCCAATCAAAAGGCATAGACTGGCTGAATGGATACAAACACAGACCTGTATATATGCTTTTACAAAAAGACCCTCTTCAGACCTAGGGACACATACACACTTAAAGTGAGGGGACGTAAAAACATATTCCATGCAAATGGAAATCAAAAGCAAGCTGGAGTAGCAATACTCATATTAGACAAAATAGACTTTAAAATACAGACTAAGAGACAAAAAAGGACACTACACAGTGATCAAGGAATCAATACAAGAAAATATAACACTTGTAATTTATATACGCACCCAACATAAGAGCACCTCAGTATATAAAACAAACAGTAACAGCCATAAAAGGAGAAACTAAGAGTAACACAATAATAGTGGGGGACTTTAACACCCAATTTCATCAATGGACAGACCATCCAGACAGAAAAATCAATAAGGAAACACAGGCCTTCAATGACACATTAGACCAGACGGACTTCATTGATATTTATAGACATTCCATCCAAAAACAGCAGAATACACATTCTTTTCAAGTGCACATGGAACATTCTCCAGGATTGATCACATGGTGGGCCACAAAGTGAGCCTCGGTAAATTTAAGAAAGTTTAAATCATATCATCTTTTCTGACCACAATGCTATGAGATCAGAAATTAACTACAAGAAAAAAAAAAACTGTAAAAAACACAAACACATGTTGGCTAAACAATATGTTACTAAACAATCAATGGATCACTGAAGAAATCAAAGAGGAAATTTTAAAAATACCTAGAGACAAATAACAACAAAAACACCACTATGCAAAACCTATGGGACACAGCAAAAGCAGTTCTAAGACTGAAGTTTATAGCAATACAATCTTACCTCAGGAAACAAGAAAAATCTCAAATAACCTAAACTTACACCTAGAGTAACCAGAGAAAGAACAAACAAAATAAATAAAACAAAGATGAAACAAAATAAATAAAACAAAATAAATGAAACAAAGATGAAGAAAACAACAGAAAAGATCAATGAAACTAAAAGCTGGTTCTCTGAAAGGATAAACAAAATCGATAAACCTTTAGCCAGACTCATAAGAAAAAAAGGGAGAGGGTTAAAATCAATAAAATTAGAAATGAAAAAGGAGAAGTTACAATTGACACCACAGAAATACAAAGGATCATAAGAGACTACTACAAGCAACTGTATACCAATACAATTGACAACCTAGAAAAAACGGACAATTTTTTAGAAAAGTACAATCTCACAAGACTGAACCAGAAGAAATAGAAAATATGAACAGACCAATCACAAGTAATGCAATTGAAACTGTGATTTTAAAACTCTCAACAAACAAACGTCCAAGACCAGATGGCTTCACAGGCGAATTCTGTCTAACATTTAGAGAACAGTTAACACCTATCCTTCTGAAACTATTCCAGAAAGCTGAAGGAGAAGGAACACTCCCAAACTCATTCTATGAGGCCACCATCACCCCGATACCAAAACCAGACAAAGATACCACAAAAAGAAAATTACAGGCCAATATCACTGAAACATAGATGCAAAATTCCTCAACAAAATACCAGCAAACTGAATCCAACAACACATTAAAAGTATCATACACCACAATCAAGTGGGATTTATCCCAGGGATGCAAGGATTCTTCAGTATCTGCAGATCAATCAGTGTGATGCACCACATCAACAAACTGAAGAAAAAAACCATATGATCATCTCAACAGATGCAGAAGAAGCTGTTGACAAAACTCAGCACCATAAACTCTCCAGAAAGGGGGCATTGAGGGAGCATACCTCAACATAATAAAGGCCATATATGACAAACCTACAGCTAACATCATACTTAATGGTGAAAAGCTGAAGGCATTTCCTTTGAGATCAGGAACAAGACAAGGATGTCCACTCTCACCACTTTTATTCAACATAGTTTTGCAAGTCCTCCCATGGCAATGAGAAAAGAAAAAGAAATAAAAGGAATCCAAATTAGAAATGAAGTAAAACTGTCACTGTTTGCAGATGACATGATACTATACATAGAAAGTCCTAAAGATGCTACCAGAAAACTACTAGAGCTCATCAATGAATTAGGTAAACGTGCAGGATACAAAATTAATACACAAAAATCTATTGCATTTCTACACACTAACAACAGAAGATCAGAAAGAGAAATTCAAGGAACAATCCCATTTACCGTCTCATTGAAAAGCATAAAATACCTAGGAATAAACCTACTTAAGGAGGCAAAAGACTTGTACTCCAAAATCTGTAAGATGCTGATGAGAGAAATTGACGATGACACAAACAGATGGAAAGATATACCATGTTCTTGGATTGGCAGAATCAATACTGTCAAAATGACTATACAACCGAAGGGAATCAACAGATTCAATGCAATCCCTATCAAATTACCAATGGCATTTTTCACAGAACCAGAACAAAAAAATTTTAATTTCTATGGAGACAAAAAAGACCCTGAACATCTAAAGCAATCTTGAGAAAGAAAAACGGAACTGGAGGAATGAAGCTCCCTGACTTCAGGCTATACTACGAAGCTACAGTCATCAAACCAACATGGTACTGGCAGAGAAACAGAAATACAGATCAACGGAACAGGACAGAAAGCCCAGAAATAAACCCACGCACTTACAGTCAATTAATCTTCAAAAAAGTATGCAAGAATATACAATGGAGAAAAGACAGTCTCTTCAGTAAGCGGTGCTGGGAATACTGGACAGCTACATGTAAAAGAATAAAATTAGAATATTCTTTAACACCATACACAAAAATAAACTCAAAATGGATTAAAGACCTTAATGTAAAACTGGATACTAATAAAACTCTGAGAGGAAAACATAGGCAGAACACTCTTTGAAATAAACTGCAGCAATATTTTTTTGGATCCATCTGTTAGAGTAATGGAAATAAAACCAAAAATAAACAAATGGGACCTAACGAAACTTAAAAGCTTTTGCACAGCAAAGGGAATGATAAAAAAAAAAACAAAAAAACCCGAAAAGACAAACTATGGAATGGGAGAAAATATTTGCAACGGATGCAATTGACAAGGGCTTAATCTCCAAAATATACAAACAGCTCTTACCACTCAACAACAAAAAAACAAACAATCCAACTGAAAAACAGGCAGAAGACCTTAACAGACATTTCTCCAAAGAAGATATACAGATAGCCAGTAGGCACATGAAAAGAGGCTCAACATCACTAATTATTAGAGGAATGCAAATCAAAACTACCATGAGGTACCACCTCACACTGGTCAGAATGACCATTATCAAAAACTCTACAAATAACAAATGCTGGAGAGGGTGTGGAGAAAAGGGAACCCTCCTACACTGCTGGTGGGAATATAAGTTGGTGCAGCCACTATGGGAAACAGTATGGAGGTTCCTTAAAAAACTAAAAATAGAATTACCATATGATCTGGCAATCCCACACCTGGGCATATACCTGGACAAAACTATAATTCAAAAAGATACATGCATCCCTATGTTCATAGCAGCACTATTCACAATAGCCAAAACATGGAAACAACCTAAATGTCCATCAACAGATGAACAGATAAAGAAGATATGATACACACATACAATGGAATATTACTCAGCCATAAAAAAGAATGAAATAATGCCATTTGCAGCAACATGAATGGACCCAGAGATTATCATACTAAGTGAAGTAAGTCAGAGAAAGACAAATAGTCATATGATATTGCTTACATGTGGAATCTAAAAAGAAATGATACAAGTGAACTTATTCACAAAACAGAAACAGACTTAACATACTTAGAAAACGAACTTACAGTTACCAAGGGGAAGGTTGGGGGCACAGACTGGGAGTCTGGGATTGACATGTACACTCTGCTATATTTAAAACTGGTAATCAACAAAGACCTACTGTATACCACAGGGAACTGTGCTCAATATTCTACAATGACCTAAATGGAAAAGAACTTGAAATACAATAGACACATATATCTGTATAATTGAATCACTCTGCTGTACACCTTAAACTAACACAACATTGTGAATCAACTGTAATGCAATATGAAACAAAAATTTTTTAAAGGAAAAGAAACATTCACCTTCAGAATGGCAGGAACTTACATGGCATTTATACTCACCTTCATCCGCCCCCTTCACAAGGCAACTTCTGGTCTGGAGGATGCTGAGCCTAGTTTCCAGTTCCCTTAAACTGGAGGGAGCAAAGCAGACACTGACTGCAACATTCTAACCAGTCAAGGGTTAGAAGGCTGCCTGATGGTCCCTGTCTCACCTAACTCGGTCTCAGGTGAGGAAAAGCTCCAGCCATTGCTCACAAAAGCTGCAGGGGACTACAGATCTGCAGATGCCTGGGATGAGAGTTTATGCATGGAGAAATACAACAGTCCATCTAAAACTCCAAGGAGAAGCTTGGGTAAAACTTCTTGGGAAATTAAGACATTCAAAAGAAGCTGTGTATATGGGAGAATTGAGAAAGCCACACACAGGCCCAACAGATACATTCTCAAAAAAGATTTAAGAAAACCTTACGCTTCTGGACTCGGAGCATGGCCAGCCAATCACTGAATGGTTTTCCTGGCATACAGCCAGTCTTCAAACACTGGAAAAGGTGGCAGTTTCTCAAATACCCAACTTTTGACAAAGAGCAAAGGCATACAAAGAAACAAAATTGAAAGGAACAAAATAATAGGTAGAAACAGATGTCCCTAAGGAAGCACAGACTGGGGACTCACTAGACAAAGGCAACTGCCTTAAATATGCTCAAAGAGCAAAGAGAAAACACAAAGAGCTAGGGTAAATCAAGAAAATGATTTATAAGCAAAAGGATGATATCAATAAAGAGACATACATTATAAAAAGGAAAAGAAATAGAAATTTTGGAGAAAATGTAATAACTAAATTGAACATTTCCCTAGAGGAGTACAAAATCAGATTGATGATGAGGCAGAAGAATCAGAGATTTGACAAAATAATGGCAAAAAAATTCCCCAAATTTGATGAAAAACATGAATTATAGAAATGCCAAGGAGGATAAACCCAAGAGATCCACACTGAGGCACATTTTAATCAAACTGCTGAAAGAAAAGAGAATGTTGAAAGCAGCAAGAGAAAAGCAACGCCTAACAACAGGGATCCTCAATAAGATCACCAACTAATTGCTCAGCAGAAACTTTGGAGGGCAGAAGGCAGTGGAATGACATATTCAAGGTGCTGGAAGTAAAAACTGTCAACCAAGAATTCAGTATCTGGAAAACTGTCCTTCAAAAATGAGGCGGAAATTAAGACATTACCAGATAAACAAAAACTGAGAGACTTCATTACTACTAGACCTGCCCACAAGTCCTTCAGGTTGAAATGAAAGGACAGTAACTCAAAGCCATACAAAATACAAAGCTTTCAGGTAAAGGTAAATACATAAACAAATATAAAACCCAGTATCATTGTAAATTTGTTTACCCTCACAGCAAAGCCAGACAAATAACCTACAAGAGAAGTACAAAGCAATATCCCTTATGATGCAAAAATCCTCAACAAAATACTAGCAAACCAAATTCAGCAGCACAGTAAAAGGACTATACAAGATGACCTAGTGGGATATACTTCTGGAATGCAGCATCATTCAACATATGAAAATTGATCAAAGTAATGCACTACATTAACCTGATGAAAGAAAAAAAAAACTCAACTGATGCAGGAAAAGCATTTGACAAAATTCAAAACACTTTCATGGTTTTAAAAAAACTCAACAATCACCAACCCCACAACTAATATCATACTCAATGGTGAAAGACTGAAAGCTTTCCCCTAAGATCAAGAACAGGACAAGGACACCCAATTTCACCACTTCTATTCAACACAGCATTTGAAGTTCTAATCAGAGCATTATACAACAAAAATAAAAGGCATCTGAATTGGAAAGAAGGCAGTAAAATTATCTATTGGCAGGTGACATGACCATCTATGTAGAAAATCCTAAAGCGTCCACAAAAACTGTTAGCACTAATTAACGAACTGAATACAAATCAGTAGCATTTCTATACACTAACAATGAACAATCCGAAAAGGAAATTAAGAAAACAATTCCATTTATAAGAGCATCAAAAAAAAAAACCAACAACAAAAAACCCTTAGGAATTATCTTGGGCCACAAGGCTAAAGATTTATACACTGAAAACTATACAACATCACTAAATGAAATTACTGATGACATAAATAAATGGAAAGACATCACGTGTTCAGAGACTGGGAGACTTAATATTGTTTAGATGACAGTACTACCCAAAGCTATTTATATAGCCAGTGCAATCCTCATCAAAATCACAGTAACATTTGTTTGCAAAAATAAACAAGCTCTTCTTAAAATTCATGTGGAATCTCAAGGGGCCCTGAAAAATCAAAACAATCTTCAAAATGAAGAACCTCATTGGAGGACTCACACTTACTGATCTAAATATTTACTACAGGGCTTCCCTGGTGGCGCAGTGGTTGAGAGTCTGCCTGCCGATGCAGGGGACACGGGTTTGTGCCCCGGTCCGGGAAGATCCCACATGCCACAGAGCGGCTGGGCCCGTGAGCCATGGCCGCTGAGCCTGCGCATCCGGAGCCTGTGCTCTGCAGCGGGAGAGGCCACAACAGTGAGAGGCCCACGTACCGCAAAAAAAAAAAAAAAAAAAAAATTTTACTACAAAGCTACACTACCCCAAACAGTATGGTCGTAGCATAAAGACAGATATTTATATCAGTGCAATAGAATAGAGAGCCCAGAAATAAACCCTTGACTAGATGGTGAAATGATTTTTGACTAGATGGTCAAATCATTTTTGACAAAGATGCCAAGACTGTTCAATGGGGAAAGGACAATCTTTTCAACAAATGATGCTGGAAAAACTGGATTCCACATGCAAAGAATGAAGTTGGATCCTCACCTTACACCATCTACAAAATACTCAGAATGCATCAAACACCTAAATGTAAGAGCTAAAACTATAAAAACTCTTTTCTTTCTTGGAAGAAAACATAGAAGGGAAAATTTATGACACTGGATTTAGCAATGATTACTTGGACATGACACCAAAGGCAGAGACAACAACAGGAAAAAAATAAATCGGACTTCATCAAAATTAAAAACTTTTCTGTACCAAAGGACACTACCAAGAGAATGAAAAAGGCAACCTAGAGAATGGGAGAAAATACTTGTAAATCATTTATATGAAAAAGGGTTAATATCCAGAATATGCAAAGAACTTATACAGCTCAACAACAGCAAAACAAACAATCCAATTTAAAAATGAACAAAGGACTTGAACAACAGTTCTCCAAATATATGCAGATGGCCAGAAAACAGCCGAAAAGATGCTCAACATCACTAATCTTTAGGGAAATGTAAATCAAAACCACAATGAGATATCACTTCACACCCATAAGGATGGTCATTATCAAAAAAATAGAAAATAAGTGTTGGTGAGTACGCAGAGAAACTGGAACATGTGTGCACTGTTAGTAGGAATGTAAAACGGTGCAGCCACTGTGGTAAACAATATGATAGTTCCCAAAAAATTTAAACACAGAATTACCATACAATCCAGCAATTCCACTTTTAGGTATATGCCCAAAAGTATGGAAAGCAGCGATTCAAACATATTTTATACCAAAGTTTATAGCAGCATTATTAATGATAGCCAACAGGTAGAAACAGCCCAGATGTCCATGGATGGATGAATGGATGAACAAAATGTGGTGTGTGTGTGTGTGTATGTGTATACATTTATATATATATATATATATATACACACACATATATACACATACACACGCACAATGGATTATTATTCAGCTTTCAAAAAGAATGAAATTCTGATATATCTTTGAATATAGATAAATCTTGAAAACATTATGCTAAGTGAAAAACATCAGACATGAAAGGACAAATATTGTATGACTCCAGTTATAAGAGGTACTTAGAATAGTCAAATTCATATAGACAGAAAGTAGAATGGTGGTTACTAGAGGCTGGGGGGAAGGAGGAACCAAGCACATTGTTTAACGGGAATAGAATTTCAGTTCAGGATGACGAAAAAGCTCTGGATATGAACAGCAGTGATGGTTGTACAACAATGTGACTGTACTTAATGTCGCTGAATTATACACTTGAAAATGGTTAAAATAGTAAAATTTATGTTATGTACATTCTACCACAATAAGAAAAGCAGAAGAAAAAAATCAATGCTATTTTTAAAAGAGAAAATATAAGTGGGAAGAAATTTATAGACGTGTCTGTGTCGAGGGTTTAGAATAGTTATTCAGAAGGGTAGCCAAGGAACAGAAGTTTTGGCAGAGGTCCTGGTAGGGAAGTGAGCCAAACCACTTGGAAAGTTCTGGGTAATTTCCTTTTCCAGAAAGGTCAGCAGACAGGAAATGTGAAGCCAATGTTAAGATTTCTTTGTACTCTAAAAGACTGATTATCCAACCAGACTAGTCTGCTCTATGTTTTTCTACAAGCTGCTATTGACATTTTGGTGGCTTCTTCCTGTGGGACTCTCCTGCCCCGCCTGCCACAGGGCACTTAACATCCCTGAACTCTGAACCACTTAATAACAGACATATTCCCCCCACCGCACAACGACAAGCCAAAAGAAGCCCACATACTTCTATTACCACCACGACCCCAGTTCACTCAGTTGACAACCAGAGTGAATCCAAATTGAAATACGTGTGCCTTTGCGTGTCTGTCAGGACAGGGCAGGTTATAAAGCAGCAGCAAACAACTCGAAGTCTGAACGGTCTACAGCAAGAAAGGCTTCCTTCTTGTTCATATGACAGGTTTGTCCCAGGCCAGCCCGATGAACCACTCCACACTGTCCTCACACAGGACCCAAGGTGACAGAACTTCCACCACCGGGAATACAGGCAGAGGCAGAAGCAGGGCGAGGGAGACGGGGTAGATGATGCACTGGTTTTAAAGGATTCCACCTGGACATGACACACAACACTTCTGCTCAAATGTCATCAGCCAGAGCACATCAAGTAGCTTTGCCTGTCTCAGGGGCCAGGAAAGTGCACTCCTCCCATTTACCCAGAAGGAAAAGAATAAGACTATTTGTACAGAGCTCTGACGGCTTCCAAACTATTACTGGAAAGCATCCTGTGAAGTAGAAGACGCTATGTCAATGTTCATTATTCAAAGCGATTACAGAGTATAATTGTACCAACATGTGCCGGGCACCATGCTAAGGGATCCGATGAGCAATGAGTCATAACGGTGGGGTGACACACTCTATAGTCAATTTCAATGTGGTGCGATAAATACAAACAGGGAGGTCAGCCCAGGAGGGCACCTGACCCAGACATTTGGTGATGGTCAGGAAGAATTCTAAGAGCCTCGAGGTCGGCCACCACGTCCACACAGCTGTGGGACAAAGTCAGCCTAGAGGACTTGCAGGAAATTCACAGGTGGAAGCGGAGTCTGGAGAACCTCAAGGCAGAGGGAACATCATCTTTCAGGGGAGGCTAGTGTCCCTGTGCTCAATGCAGACAAGTACTGAACAGATCTTCACACTTTTTTGAGGGATGAGGGGGAAAACTCTTCATCCCACAGCCCAGCTCCGGAAGCCTTTATACAGGGATCCTCTTGACACACTTCTGCCCTGCTAGTGGAAAACACGCCAAACAATCCCTGGGATGCTGGCCCGTGCAGGCTGCCAACACCACTTGGCTCCTGGCTTTGTGCCACAGTGAATGTACACACTCCTAAGAGTGTATCCTTTCTTAGCTCCTAATTACAGTCAGGGAAGAGGATCCACTTGCTACCATAAAGGTCATGAGGACAACTAGATGCTCTTTTCAGTGAGTTTTTGAAGCTGTCAGTGTGGGAAAAGAGAATGAGGTGTTCTTTTGTTTTTCTTTTTAAGTCAGGTAAGGAAAGCCTTCTGTAAGAGGCCATGGGCACGTGTGAGAAAGGCCGGATGAGACCCCACTGGCTTCAACTATTTTAATTTTTTTAAATCCCCCAATAAAAAATGCCTGGGACCAATTGTGAGAAAAAAACAGAGAATTAAGAATAAACAATGATTTTCAGCAGCACAGTATTGGCACAAAAACAGAAATATGGATCAGTGGAAGAGAAAAGAGAGCCCAGAAATAAACCCACACATCTATGGTCAATTAATCTTCAACAAAGGAGGAAAGAACATACAATGGAGAAAACACAGTCTCTTCAGCAATTGGTGCTGGGAAAGCTGGACAGCTACATGTAAATCAGTGAAGTTAAAACACACCATCACACCATACACAGAAATAAACTCAAAATGGCGTAAAGACTTAAATATAAAACATGACAACATAAAACTCCTAGAAATGAAAATAGGCAAAACATTCTCTGCAAATCGTAGTAAAGTTTTCTTAACTCAGTCCCACAAAGTTATAGAAATAAAAGCAAAAATAAACAAATGGGGAGAGCTGAGGAGGAACCTTCAAGATGGCAGAGGAGTAAGACGTGGAGATCACCTTCCTCCCCACAAATACAACAGAAATACATCTACATGTGGAACAACTCCTACAGAACACCTACTGAACGCTGGCAGAAGACCTGATCTCCCAAAAGGCAAGAAACTCCCCACGTACCTGGGTAGGGCAAAAGAAAAAAAAGACACAAAAGAATAGGGACGGGACCTGCACCAGTGGGAGGGAGCTGTGAAGGAGGAAAAGTTTCCACACACTAGAAGCCCCTTCGCGGGCGGAGACTGCGGGTGGAAGGAGGAAGCTTCGGAGCCACGGAGGAGAGCACAGCAACAGGGGTACGGAGGGCAAAGCTGAGAGATCCCCACACAGAGGATCAGTGCCAACCAGCACTCACCAGCCTGAGAGGCTTCCCTGCTCACCCGCCGGGGCGGGCGGGGGCTAGGAGCTGAGGCTTGGGCTTTGGAGGTCGGATCCCAGAGAGAGGACTGAGGTTGGCTGCGTGAACACAGCCTGAAGGGGGTTAGTGCACCACAGCTAGCCAGGAGGGAGTCCAGGAAAAGTCTAGACCTGCCTAAGAGGCAAGAGACCATTGTTTCAGGGTGTGCAAGGAGAAGGGGTTCAGAGCACCGCCTAAACGAGCTCCAGAGAGGGGCACGAGCCACGGCTCTCAGCGCAGACCCCAGAGACGGGCATGAGATGCTAAGGCTGCTGCTGCAGCCACCAAGAAGTCTGTGTGCGAGCACAGGTCACTCTCCACACGTCCCCTCCCAGGAGCCTGTGCAGCCCGCCACTGCCAGGGCACTGTGATCCAGGGACAGCTTCCCCGGGAGAACACGGCGCGCCTCAGGCTGGTGCAACGTCACGCCGGCCTCTGCCGCCACAGGCTAGCCCCGCACTCCATACCCCTCCCTCCCTCCGGCCTGAGTGAGCCAGAGCCCCCGAATCAGCTGCTCCTTTAACCCCGTCCTGTCTGGGTGGGGAACAGACGCCCTCAGGCGACCTACAAGCAGAGGCGGGGCCAAATCCAAAGCTGAACCCCGGGAGCTGTGCGAACAAAGAAGAGAAAGGGAAATTCCTCCCAGCAGCCTCAGGAGCAGTGGCTTAAATCTCCACAGTCAACTGGATGTACCCTGCATCTGTGGAATACCTGAATAGACAACGAATCATCCCAAACTGAGGCGGTGGACTTTGGGAGCAACTGTAGACTTGGGGTTTGCTTTCTGCATCTAGTTTGCTTCTGGTCCTATGTTTTCCTTAGTTTAGTATTTAGAGCTTATTATCAATGGTAGATTTGTTTATTGACTTGGTTGCTGTCTTCCTTTTTATTTTTAATATACATATATATTTTTTCTTTTTCTCTTTTTGTGAGTGTGTATGTTTCTTTGTGTGATTCTGTCTGTATAGCTTTGCTTTTACCATCTGTCCTAGGATTCTATCTGTCCTTTTTTTTTTTTTTAGTATAGTTTTTAGTACTTGTTATCATTGGTGGATTTGTTTCTAGGTTTGGTTGCTCTCTTCTTTCTTTTTCTTTTTTTTATTACTCTTTTACTTTTTTATTTTTAATAATACTTAAAAAATTTTATTTAAATAATTTGTTTATTTTATTTTATTTTTTCTCCCTTTTCTTCTGAGCCGTGTGGCTGACAGGGTCTTGGGGCTCCGGCCAGGTGTCAGGCCTGAGCCACTGAGGTGGGAGAGCTGAGTTCAGGACACTGGTCCACCAGAGACCTCCTGGCTCCACGTAATATCAAATGGCGAAAGCTCTCCCAGAGATCTCCATCTCAATGCTAAGGCCCAGCCCCACTGAACAACCAGCAAGCTACAGTGCTGGACACCCTATGCCAAACAACTACCAAGACAGGAACACAACCCTACACAGCGGAGAGACTGCCTAAAATCATAATAAGGTCACAGACAACCCAAAACACACCACCAGATGTGACCCTGCCCACCAGAAAGACAAAATCCAGCCTCATCCACGAAAACACAGGCACCAGTCCCCTCCACCGGGAAGCCTACACAACCCACTGAACCAACCTTAGCCACTGGGGACAGACACCAAAAACAACGGGAACTAGGAACCTGCAGCCTGCAAAAAGGAGACCCCAAACACAGTAACATAAGCAAAATGAAAAGACAGAAATATATAGCAGATGAAGGAACAAGGTAAAAACCCACCAGATCAAACAAATGAAGAGGAAACAGGCAGTCTACCTGAAAAAGAATTCAGAGTAATGATAGTAAATATGATCCAAAATCTTGGAAACAGAATGGAGAAAATACAAGAAACTTTTAACAAGGACCTAAAAGAACTAAAGAGCAAACACAAACAATGATGAACAACACAATAAAAGAAATGAAAGTTTCTCTAGAAGGAATCAATAGCAGAATAACTGAGGAAGAAGAACGGATAAGTGACCTGAAAGATAAAATAGTGGAAATAACTACCACAAAGCAGAATAAAGGAAAAAGAATGAAAAGAATTGAGAACAGTCTCAGAGACCTCTGGGACAACACTGAACGCACCAAAATTCGAATTATAGGAGGTCCCAGAAGAAGAAGAAAAAAAGAAAGGGACTGAGAAAATATTAGAAGAGACTATAGTTGAAACTTCCCTAATATGGGAAAGGAAATAATCAATCAAGTCCAGAAAGCGCAGAGAGTCCCATACAGGATAAATGCAAGGAGAAACACGCCAAGACACATATTAATCAAACTATCAAAAATTAAATACAAAGAAAAAATATTAAAAGCAGCAAGGAAAAAGCAGCAAATAACATAGAAGGGAATCCCCATACGGTTAACAGCTGATCTTTCAGCAGAAACTCTGCAAGCCAGAAGGGAGTGGCAGGACATATTTAAAGTGATGAAAGGGAAAAATCTACAACCAAGATTACTCTACCCAGCAAGGACCTCAGTCAGATTCGACGGAGAAATTAAAACCTTTACAGACAAGCAAAAGCTGAGAGAATTTAGCACCACCAAACCAGTGTTACAACAAACGCTAAAGGAACTTCTCTAGGCTAAGGAAACACAAGAGAAGAAAAAGACCTACAATAACAAACACAAAACAATTAAGAAAATGGTAATAGGAACATACATATCAATAACTACCTTAAATGTAAATGGATTAAATGTTCCAACTAAACAACACAGACTGGCTGAATGGATACAACAAGACCCGTATATATGCTGTCTACGAGAGACCCATTTCAGACCTAGGGACACATACAGACTGAAAGTGAAGGGATGGAAAAAGATATTCCAGGCAAATGGAAATCAAAAGAAAGCTGGAGTAGCAATACTCATATCAGACAAAACAGACTTTAAAATAAAGACTATTACAAGAAACAAAGAAGGGCACTACACAATGATCAAGAGATCAATCAAAAAAGAAAATATAACAATTGTAAATATTTATGCACCCAACATAGGAGCACCTCAATACATAAGGCAAATGCTAACAGCCATAAAAGGGGAAATCGACAGTAACACAATCATAGTAGGGGACTTTAAGACCCCACTTTCACCAATGGACAGATCATCCAAAATGAAAATAAATAAGGAAACACAAGCTTTAAATGGTCCATTAAACAAGATGGACTTAACTGATACTTACAGGACATTCCATCCAAAAACAGAATACACTTTCTTCTCAAGTGTTCATGGAACATTCTCCAGGATAGATCAGATCATCTTGGGTCACAAATCAAGTCTTGGTAAATTTACGAAAACTGAAATCGTATCAAGTATCTTTTCCGACCACAATGCTATAAGACTAGGTACCAATTACAGGAAAAAAATCTGTAAAAAATACAAACACATGGCTACCAAATAACCAAGAAATCACTGAAGAAATCAAAGAGGAAATCAATAAATGCCTAAAACCCAATGACAATGAAAACACGACCACCCAAAACCTATGGGATGCAGCAAAAGCAGTTCTAAGAGGGAACTTTATAGCAATACAATCCTACCTCAAGAAACATCTCAAATAAACAACCTAACCTTACACTTAAAGCAAGCAGAGAAAGAAGAACAAAAAACCCCCGAAGTTATCAGAAGGAAAGAAATCATAAATATCAGATCAGAAATAAATGAAAAAGGAATGAAGGAAACGATAGCAAAGATCAAAAAAACTAAAAGCTGGTTCTTTGAGAAGATAAACAAAATTGATAAACCATTAGCCAGACTCATCAAGAAAAAAAGGGAGAAGACTGAAATCAATAGAATTAGAAATGAAAAAGGAGAAGTAACAACTGACACTGCAGAAATACAAAGGATCATGAGAGATTACTACAAGCAACTCTATGCCAATAAAATGTACAACCTGGAAGAAATGGACAGATTCTTATAAAAGCATAACCTTCCGAGACTGAAATAGGAAGAAATAGAAAATATGAACAGACCAACCACAAGCACTGAAATTGAGACTGTGATTAAAATCTTCCAACAAACACAAGCCCAGGACCAGATGGCTTCACAGGCGAATTCTACCAAACATTTAGAGAAGAGCTAACACCTATCCTTCTCAATGTCTTCCAAAATACAGCAGAGGGAGGAACACTCCCAAACTCATTCTGTGAGGCCACCATCACACTGATACCAAAACCAGACAAAGATGTTACAAAAAAAGAAAACTACAGGCCAATAACACTGATGAACACAGATGCAAAAATCCTCAACAAAATACTAGCAAACAGAATCCAACAGCATATTAAAAGGATCAACACCATGATCAACAGGGGTTTATCCCAGGAATGCAAGAATTCCTCAATATATGCAAATTAATCAACGTGATAAACCATAATAACAAACTGAAAGAGAAAAACCAGATGATGATCTCAATAAATGCAGAAAAAGCTTTCGATATAATTCATCACCAATTTATGATAAAAACCCTCCAGAAAGTAGGCATAGAGGGAACTTACCCCAACATAATAAAGGCCGTATATGACAAACCAACAGCCAACATCGTTCTCAATGGTGAAACACTGAAATCATTTCCACTAATATCAGGAACAAGACAAGGATGCCCACTCTCACCACTATTATTCAACACAGTTTTAGAAGTTTTAGCCACAGCAGAGAGGAAAAAGAAATAAAAGGAATCCAAATCAGAAAAGAAGAAGTAAAACTATCACTGTTTGCAGATGACATGATACTATACATAGAGAATCCTAAAGGTGCTACCAGAAAACTACTGGAGCTAATCAATGAATTTGGTAAAGTAGCAGAATACAAAATTAACGCACAGAAATCTCTGGCATTCCTATACACTAATGATGAAAAATCTGAAAAAGAAATTAAGGAAACACTTCCATTTACCATTACGACAAAAAGAATAAAATACCTAGGAATAAACCTACCTAAGGAGGCAGAAGACCTGTACGCAGAAAACCATAAAACACTGATGAAAGAAATTAAAGATACAAACAGATGGAGAGATATACCATGTTCTTTGATTAGAAGAGTCCATGTTGTGAAGATGACTATACTACAGAAAGCTAGCTACAGATTCGATGCAATCCCCATCAAACTACCAATGGCATTTTTCACAGAAGAGGAACAAAATAATTTCACAATTTGTATGGAAACACAAAAAACCCCAAATAGCCAAAACAATCTTGAGAAAGAAAAACAGAGCCGGAGAAATCACGCTCCCTGACTTTAGACTATACTACAATGCTACAGTAATCAAGATAGTATGGTACTGGCACAAAAACAGAAATATAGATCAGTGGAACAGGAGAGAAAGCCCAGAGATAAACCCATGGTCACATGGTCACCTTATCTTTGATAAAGGAGGCAAGAATATACAATGGAGAAAAGACAGCCTCTTCAATAAGTGGTGCTGGGAAAACTGGACAGCTACATGTAAAAGAATGAAATTAGAACACTCCCTAACACCATACACAAAAATAAATTCAAAACGGATTAAAGACCTAAATGTAAGGTCAGACACTACAAAACTCTTAGAGGAAAACACAGGCAGAACACTCCATGACATAAATAACAGCAAGATCCTTTTGGAACCACCTCCTAGAGAAATGGAAATAAAAATAAAAACAAACAAATGGGACCTAATGAAACTTAAAAGCTTTTGCATAGCAAAGGTAACCATAAACAAGACAAAAAGACAACCCTCAGAATGGGAGGGTTGCAAACAAAGGACTAATCTCCAAAATTTACAAGCAGCTTATGCAGCTCAATATGAAAAAACCAACCTAATCCAAAAATGGGCAGAAGACCTCAATAGACATTTCTCCAAAGAAGATATACAGATTGCCAACAAACACATGAAAGGATGCTCAACATAACTGATCATTAGAGAAATGCAAATCAAAACTACAATGAGGTATCACCTGACACCGGTCAGAATGGCCACCATCAAAAAATCTACAAACAATAAAAGATGGAGAGGGTGTGGAAAAAAGGGAACCCTGTTGCACTGCTGGTGGGAATGTAAACTGATACAGCCACTATAGAGAACAGTATGGAGGTTCCTTAAAAAACTACAAATAGAACTACCATACAACCCTGCAATCCCACTACTGGGCATATACCCTGAGAAAACCATAATTCAAAAAGAGACATGTACCACAATGTTCATTACAGCTCTATTTACAAAAGCCAGGACATGGAAGCAACCTAAGTGTCCACTGACAGATGACTGGATAAAGAAGATGTGGCACATATATACAATGGACTATTACTCAGCCATAAAAAGAAATGAAACTGAGTTATTTGTAGTGAGGTGGATGGACCCAGAATCTGTCATACAGAGTGAAGTAAGTCAGAAAGAGAAAAACAAATACAGTATGTTAACACATATATATGGAATCTTAAAAAAACAGTGGTTCTTAAGAAAATAGGGGCAGGACAGGAATAAAGACGCAGGCATGGAGAATGGACTCGAGGACACGGGGAGGGGGAAGGGTAAGCTAGTACAAAGTGAGAGAGAGGCATGGACATATATACACTACCAAGTGTAAAATAGATAGCTAGTGGGAAGCAGCAGCATAGCACAGGGAGATCAGCTTGGCGCTTCGTGACCACCTACAGGGGTGGGATAGGAGGGTGGTAGGAAGATGCAAGAGGGAGGAGATATGGGGATATATGTATATGTACAGCTGATTCACTAGTTTTAAAGCAGAAACTAACACACCATTGTAAACAATTATACTCCAATAAAGATGTTAAAAAAATAAATTTAAAAAATTAAATGAAAAAACAAATGAAAAAAAATTAAACACATGGGACCTAAATAATCTTGTAAGCTTTTGCACAGCAAAAGAAACCATGAAGAAAACGATAAGACAGACTACACAATGGGAGAAAATATTTGCAAATGATGTGACCGACAAGGGTCTAATTTCCAAAATATAATAACAGATCATATAGCTCAATATCAAAAAAACAAACAACCCAATCAAAAAATGGGCAGAAGACCTAAATAGACATTTCACCAACGAAGACATGCAGATGGCCAACAGGCACATGAAAACATGCTCAGCATCGGTAACTGTTAGAGAAATGCAAATCAAAACTACAGTGAGGGCTTCCCTGGTGGCGCAGTGGTTGGGAGTCCGCCTGCCGATGCAGGGGACACGGGTTCGTGCCCCGGTCTGGGAAGATCCCACATGCTGCGGAGTGGCTAGGCCTGTGAGCCATGGCCGCTGGGCCTGCGCGTCCGGAGCCTGTGCTCCGCAACGGGGGAGGCCACAACAGCGAGAGGCCTGCGTACCACAAAAAAAAAAAAAACTACAGTGAGGTTGTCACCTCACACTGGTCAGAATGCCCATCTTTAAAAAGTTTGCAAATAACTAATGCTGGAGAGGGTGTGGAGAAAAGGGAACCCTCCTACACTGTTGGTAGGCAGGAATGTAAACTGGTGCAGCCACTATGGAAAACAGTATGGAAGTTCCTCAGAAAACTAAGAATAGAATTACCATATGATCCAGCAATCCCACTCCTGGGCATATATCTGGACAAAACTATAATTCAAAAAGATACATGCATCTCTATGTTCATAGCAGCACTATTCACAATAACCAAAACATAGAAACAACCTAAACGTCCATCAACAGATGAACAGATAAAGTATGGTACATATATACAATGGAATATTACTCAGCCATAAAAAAGAATGAAATAATGCCATTTGCAGCAACATGGATGGACCTAGAGATTATCATACTAAGTGAAGTAAGTTAGAAAAACACAAATACCATGATATCATTTTTACGTGGAATTTAAAATATGACATAAATAAACTTATTTACAAAACAGAAACAAACTCACAGACATAGAAAACAAACTTATGGTTACCAAAGGGGAAAAGGGGTGGTGGGGGAAGGATAAATTAAGAGTTTGGGATTGGCAAATATTATATGAAAATATATATAATAAAATGTATATAAAACAGATAAACAACAAGGTCCTACTGTTCATCACGGGGAACTATATTCAGTATCCTATAATAAACCATAGTGGAAAAAGATATGAAAAAGAATATATATACGTATAACTGAATCACTTTTGCTGTACCTCAGAAACTAACACAACACTTTAAAACAACTATACTTCAATAAAAAATTAAAATTAAAAAAAAGATGATAGTTAAATGTATTTTTCTTAACTTTCCATTTTAAACCAATGCTAATGGAGAACAAAATAAAGGGCACTAGCCATTTTGCATTAAAAAATATTCTTAGGGAATTCAGTATCAGTGAAAGTTTCCCCCCATCTTAAACACCCTCAGAGTCACGGAGCTTTAAGGGAAAAGATAGTGTGGGGTGGGGGACAGGGCAAGGGGATATCTTTCCTCTTTCAGTGTTTATTAAAGGTTTGTTTGCTAAATTCTATACTTGGCAGTTCCATTCCTTAAGCTGGGGAGCTCAGTGACAGCCTGAGGGCTCTCAGAACCACAGGTGGGACAGGGGAGGAGACTTTTTTCCCCCAAGAATAGTTTAAAATAGCATTTTTGTATTAAAACAAATAAAAATGTATCACGGAATAGGCATGACTTTTAAAGACAAAACTGGAGATTAATGAGAAAATCTCCTGCACAGGCAGGGTGGGACTGCACACCTCCAGGCCTCTGGAACAGGTACAAACTGGCCTCCACCATTAGTTAGTCCAAGTGAAAATTGCCAGAAGCCCTGCTCCAGCTTGTCATAACTCATGCCTGCACTCACTATACATTGACAACCCTAAACCATCTTTCTTAAAAAATTCAACAAACTTTTAACAGCTATGATACGCCAGGCCCTTCACACACAGGGATAATTATCACTTTGGCCTGCCACGTGATTTCGGGTGATCAACCATTGCCCTGGGGTAAATCCGGGGCCCTCCTAACAGAGGAGGAGTTCTACCAGCAGGCAGCTGAGGGAGGGCCAGGCCTTGTGCCAAAAGACTCAAAGGCCAGAGCTCACTCACAAATGCGAGGCACTCACCAGGTCCATAGGATCCTTCAGTAGCAGAGCTTAAATATGGGGGGCTGCCCACACAGCAGTGCTGCTGCTATGGAGGGTTTGGGGGAACGGGAGAGGGGGTTTGTGGGGAGGGACCCCTGGACCATGTCCAGCCCTGAGGATATGGGTTCAACTGGCAGGACACGAGACACCTGGGAAGGTGTCACCACACACCTGGTAGCCTGGGCTCTGCAGAAGCACAGTCCTCAGACCTCGTACTTCCTACTTTGGTATTCGATACGCTACTTTGTTAACGTTTTAAGTGCAACATGCAACCAGAACATGCCTAGATCTTAAGTGCAGAGCTTGGTGAAGTTTTACAAACTGCACCTACCCATTATAACCAGCACCCACATGAAGAAATAGTTTCTTTTTTTTTAGCTCTCAGTAACCACTTTATAATGAGTGAATCTACTGTCTGAACTTTGGACATCCGAACTTCAATGAACACACATTTTCGGGAATGCCATCTAGAAGATGATTTATAGTTGAAATAAGCAAGACCAAAGAAAGCTTAACTTAGAGGCTCTAAGTTCAGGACGAAAACAGTCATTATTTCAGGTTAGTTTTCATGAGTCCTGATTCTAACCTGGGCAAAAAGTGCCTTCTCTCAGCTAATACAGCAAAACAAATGGGGAAATGCCTTAGGAAAAAAATACGTGAGAGGTTCCCATCTATTGAAAATCACGCACATTCTACTAGATAGTAAGTACAGAACAGGGAAACAGCAATTAAAAACAGTATTGACTTCAACACAGGGCATACGGTATGTACCACCCCAAGACATTCATTGCAAAGTTTCTTAAATTTATTTGTTAATAATTTAAAACTTTCCAACATAAAGTACACAGCCGAATGAAACATTATACAGTCATTGAAAATGAAAACCATAAAGACCTCCAAGCTACTCAGAAAAATAGTACTGACAGTGCTAAAGAAAGCAGAATTCAAACAGCAATCATACTATAAGAGTTAACCAAAAATGGTGACTTGGACACAGGCAAACACTGAACGGAAAATGTCTAGAAAATGATGCCCAGGGAGTAGAGACGTAGAATAGTTCAATTTTTGTTTCCTTTTCAGCTTCTATGAACAGCGTATTACCTGCACAATACAAAATTCATCTAAAAGTCATTCCTATGTAAAAACTGTGTGGATCTTATTCATATTCCCAAGCTGACTTTTACAAACAGCATCCAAAGAATCCTACTCAAAGCATAACTTGTCCAGTTCCTTAAAAAGAACCAGACCAGCTGCTGCTAACGCCCCAGCCCTTCTCTTTAAAAGGAGGGGTAAAGGTATCGTAAGAAAACCCCAAAGCGCTGACATCCCCTTCTATTTAAATAGTTGGTTAAACTTGGTGTGTCCTTGCTTATCTCAATGGCAACGTAAGTTGAGGAAGGATTTCTAGCCTCACAACATTTCAGCGAAAGTTGTGTGACCTGCCAAAACCTGGTGATTCTAGCAGCAAGAGTCAAGCCCCGGCTCTGGAGACAGAATTCTGGCTCAGCTCCTTCCTTGCCAGGCTGCCCTGAGCAAATCACTCTATTAGGCTTATCTTTAAAATGCAGATAATACAACCTACTTCAGAGAACTACAGTGAGGATTAAATCTGTTAATATTAAGTACCTAGGACAGCATGACTTTTAAAAGGAATTGATCGTTTCCCTTCCTTGGAGGATGCGGGGCGGGTTGGGAGGCTGGGGAAGGATGACTCTTAAGGTCTTCTCCCATCCCCAAAACCCAAGGCCACCTAGGTCCCTATAGCTCAGGGCAGGAGCCAGCTGAGCTCTGGCAAAGGCAGAAGAGGCAAGGAGTTCCAGGGTGACCTCTGATGGCGGGGGGCTGGGGAACGAACAGCGTTTTCTGTCTTTGTTTCTTCCACCATAACTGACATAATATCTAGCACACAGTAGGTGCTGAAAGGACATCTGACAAATGGACTAACCCAGTCACGGGGCCTTCTGGCATAAGCTGATGATCATGAAGAAAAACAGGCAGGAAGCCATCAGCTACTTGAACTAAAATTCTGGTCCCTTTCACTGTGAGACTCCACAACTTATTTTTGCACTATACACGGGGTGCTGGCATTTACCACTATGGAAGAAAACTATCGTGCACGTTAACTTCAGCGAGATGCCTACTGTGCCTCTGAATGGTCCTGTTTAAAAACATTCACAAACCACTGCTTTTCAAAAGGAAAAGGAAATGGTCCCCAAAATATTTTCTTACCTCAATCCCTCCCCAAGTAGCCTGCATCAATTCCACTTTGATGCATAAAGCTATGTCCTTTACAAAACAAAACTGTATCTTGGACGTAAAAAGTCTAAACTATAGCTCGAAGAGAGTAATAGAGAACTCTCAAGGGCGATGTAAAACTAGGACGCCTAGACTACTCTATTCGAATGGCTTTATTGAACTTTTTTGTTAACTTACTGTACTGTTCCTAAACTGTTTTAAGTCACATAAGTATCTTACGGTTTTCTGTCCTGTGTACCTGACCAGATCGGAATTGCTGTGCTATCTGAGGTTTCTCCTGATCACTGAGAATTCAGCTCTTTTATGGATGGGAGGTCAACAGTACATCAAAACGACGAATGTGCTGGCCTTCTAAGAAGTCACAAATGACCCCCCTCTGTGACCAGTTTCTGGGGCTCTGGGCACACATTTTTTTATTTTTATTTTTTTGCGGTACGCGGGCCTCTCACACGCAGGCTCAGTGGCCATGGCTCACAGGCCCAGCCGCTCCGCGGCATGTGGGATCTTCCCGGACCGGGGCACGAACCCGTGTCCCCTGCATTGGCAGGCGGACTCTCAACCACTGCGCCACCAGAGAAGCCCAGGGCACACATTTTAAGCCACAGGATCAGATGGGTACACTCTGTGGCTGTGAGGTAACTATCAGAAAAATGCCTTTTCTCCTCCAAACAGCATGTTCCATGCACATTCACGAGAACATTTAGCATCATTTCCTTCTCTAAGGGTCCAACCTGCACCCTAGCAGTAGAAGACAGTAAAAGGACTACACTGACATTCAGGACCTCCCAGCCTCTCTGCTAGGAAGCTGAGGCAGTCCCATCCTCCAGCTCCTGCAAGCTTCACTGCTGAGCGCTCTCAGTAAGGGACCATCCCCTCATCTCTGCTGGCCATTATTCCTATCATTCAATACAAAAGCACAAAGACACAGTGGTCAGCCCAACAAGGACTAGAGCCCAGGGGAGGTGTGATCACTGTCAGAGGACATCAAATCCGACACACTGTTGAGGCTGCAGAAAAGCAGAGGCTAGAAAGGAGTTCAGAGTTGAAACGAATTTCTTGTTTCCTCCCTGCCTAGTTCCCTTTACTCATAACATCGGGCCTAAGCGGGTTTACTAAAGCCCCTTCCAGCTCTATACCTTACAAGGGATGGAAATTATATCTGCTGTAGGCGTTAGATTAAAACCCACTGCACACTGGGCTGAGCCTTCCTTCAGTGTGCACTCATGCCGCTTCAGGCCGCTCATCACACTGCTTTATGCATAAGGCTGAGGTACAGAGAAGAACCACACGAACTTAACATCCTGCTGGGCCTGATGTGTTCATTAAGTGCTCTTATTCGCAGTCACCTGCCCACCCCGTAAAACCACTCTCCACTCATTTAAATTAAGGAGGCTATAATACGCCCACACTTAAATTATGATGAACAGGAACATTTCCACTGGAAAAATCCTCACACATCTTAATTTGCCCTGTCAATTAGGTCTTTTGAGGGGGGGGGGAAACAAATCTGATCATCTTACAAAAGTAATTTGCCCTAATGGGTTCATAATGGGTCAGATATAATTTGTGGCTTACCGCCACATGGTAAATAGTTCACTTAACATTTTAGAGCTACCAAAAGTTAGCCTCATTATTTGACAATAAAATGTTCATCTCCAACTAAACATTCTGGGACATTTTAAAGTTCTTTTTTTTTTTTTTTTTTGCGGTACGCGGGCCTCTCACTGTTGTGGTCTCTCCCGTTGCAGAGCACAGGCTCCGGACGCGCAGGCTCAGCGGCCATGGCTCACGGGCCCAGCCGCTCCGCGGCATGTGGGATCTTCCCAGACCGGGGCACAAACCCGTGTCCCCTGCATCGGCAGGCGGACTCTCAACCACTGCGCCACCAGGGAAGCCCCATTTAAAATTTCTTAAGCAGGAACTGTGTATGTAAGTAGTGGGTGACGCAGCACCACCAGAACAACATGTTTCAGGAATGATACATCATCAAGATACATTTACTGATGAAATTCACAAGCTCCTTCCAGAAGGGTTCAAATCCTGGAGAAACCCAAACCTCCTAAAAGCCTAGGATACTAATTATATGGTAAATGTCAGTGGCAAAAACAAAAACAATAACTAAGCCTGTCCCATCACTTCTTGAGTTTGTTTTCCTTGCTTTTAATACCTCACTTAATTGGAGAAATTCAAAAAATACTCTTTCTCTTAAACATCCACAATAGATTTTTCTCAAGTGTCCACTTTCAGGAAGCCTTCCAGAAATCACCAAATGGCCAAAGCGACCATTAGTGGCTTGGTCTCTAATGTGCCGCCAGACCCAGGCAGGTGACAGCGTCACGGGCTCAGGCACCACCGGCCACCCCGGCAGCTGGGCAGCTGGGCCCCGGTCGCTTCACGTCTCCCAAATCCTGCGGATGCCCAGCACCCAGGTGGAGAAAGGAGATAAACACCAGCCAAAGGTACCGTGGAAGCAGTGAGTCAGAAGCGCTCACAAAAGCAAGAAAAAACCCAACCCTCATACAAAGCATCTCTGGGGCTCCTACAAGCTGCTTCCTTTCTAAAAGGTTTATTTTTAGTTCGTTGGAAAAAGTTTTTATTGCTTACCTCTGCATAAATTATGTATATTCATTACTAGAAAGTAGAGAAAAGCGCTTTTAAAAAGTAAAAAAGAAAACTGAAGCTAAGTCCACTTCCCACCACCCATTGTAATTTTGGGGAGCTTGTTAATGAGATTTTTAAGACCTAGTTAAAACCATAATGGGTACCTGCGGTGGTGCTGTATACATGGTTTGGGAGCTTGGGGCTTTTTGTTTTTTAACCTGGTCTAATAACGCTGCCAGTTCCCCCAAACGGTTACATTTCTTTAAAAACATTTCCAAAAGTTCTAGAAGAAATACAAAATCAACACTTTTTAAACCCCATTATCCAAGTTGAATTGGCCCGACTCTCGACTATGCTTTTTTAGAATATCACACTTAAACTCATCTCCATGCCAATGCCGGAGAAAGTGGGGGGCGCGCACCGAAAAAGCTTCCCCCTCCCCCAGTCCCACGAGCACCGCAAACGCAGTCGCTGCGCCGCTGCGGCCTCCCCGCCGGCACTGCCCTAGAGTTCATCCGCTCCCGGGGCTCGCGGCCGCAGCGACCCAGCGGACTACCCCGAGGCCCCACCCGGGCCAGCGGCGAGCGCCCGCGTGCGGCGGCACCCGGCCTCTCCGCTCCAGGTGGCACAACCGTAAACACCGCACACACCTGCGGGGCGTGCCCGCTCCGGCGTCGGAGGGACTCGGCGCGCCCGGACCACAACGCGGCAGCCGAGGGCCACGTTTCCAGCCCAAGGCGGGGCGCAGGGCCAAGCGCAAAGGGAAGGCAGGCCGAGGGTGCGTCCGGGCTGCGGCGGGCGGCCAGATCCTCACCTGCGAGCCAGTCGCCAACTCCATTCTTCCCCGCTGGGCTCCGGCCTCCACCCAGCACGCGGCCACGGGAGCCTCGCTCGCCACGGGGCCGCGCACGGAGGTCGCCCCCGGCCGCGCAGCGCGCTCGCTCCGCCCGGAGCTCCGGAGGGCCGGGGGAGGGGCGCACTCGGCGCCCGGGACAGGGGGAGCGCCCCGCGCCGCCCACTCGGCGCCGCGGCGCCAGCCCTCGAGGCTCCTCTTACAGGACCCAAACTTCGCGACCGGTGAACTTCGCTTTGCAGGCGGCGCAAGAGGGGCTGCAGCTGGGAGCCGCCCGGGGTGGCTGCCAATCTGGGGGCGCCGGGCTCCCCCCTGCAGTGGAGGGAGGGAGTGGAGCCGTCCGGCCCGGTTTTGCGCGGGAGAAATGAGAGGGGGCAGTCCCGGCGCAGCCTCCTGCTGGCACGCCCGGCTGCGGCGCCCGCCGAATCTTTGCAGGGTTTGTTCCAGGTAGTACCCTGGAGCGCAGAGCCTCTGCGGCAATCGGTGTCTCTGATCCGGGAAAGCGTTTTAGGGCTGCCTCAGAACTTGTTTTGTAGCTGTAAAGGGGCGGGGTTCTGACGCCTCTCAAAACATTCGCTTCGGGGTACGCTTTGCAAAACTGGCAACCAAGGCCCCCGGGGGGTCGGGAATTGCAGCCCCCCCCCCCCGGAACTTTAAACGGTCTGTTCTATACCATTGCACACGTGGGCCTTCCAGCCTCACTAGACAGAGAATTTTAGAGGTCAGGAAGGCTGATAAACAAATATTGGCCTAACACCTACTACTGTGTGTCCGGCGCTGTGTACGCAAGCTTGAACGAAAAACAGGCCCCTGCTCTGTTGGAGCTTACAGTCTGGGAACCAGCCACCGACATAATATAAATGTAGTAATGACGTAAATAACTGTAATAATATAATTAATTAACTTGATTAATCAACAGTGAATTCAAATAATACCTTTAGTTAATAATGGTGATAATAAGTTCAGTAATAGGATGCAAATAAATGTAAATTTGGAGTTATGATAGATACCAGGAGGGAAAAGGTAAGTGGTACTATGGTGGTGTAGAACAGGGGGACTTAATTTGATGCAGGTCAGGGAAGACTTCTTAGAGTTCTCAGGTATGAAGAGTGAAAAATTAAGTGGGTGGAGGTTTTGGAATGCTTGAAATAAGTGTTGGGGAGGGTGGTAGATAAATTGTCCTGAAATTGTAGCAGGTTTGCTATAAAACTTCTCTCAATAGTTGGCTCTACAGGTATTTCGTATTAATACTATATTTTTTTACCCTCCTACGCTGTTGGTGGAAATATAAATTGGTGCAGCCACTACAGAGAACAGTATGAAGGTTCCTTTAAAAACTAAAAATAGGGTTACCACATGTGTCAGCAATCCCACTCCTGGGCATATATCTGGAAAAAACTATAATTCAAACAATACATGCCCCCCGTGTTCACAGCAGCACTATTCACAATAGCCAAGACATGGAAACAACCCCAGTGCCCATCAACAAACGACTGGCTTAAGAAGATGTGGTGTATATACACACAGTGGAATATTAGCCACAAAAAGGAAAGAAATTTTGCCATTTGCTGCAACATGGATGGACCTAGAGAATATCAAACCAAGTGAAGTCAGACAGAAAGACAAATACTGTATGATATCATTTATATGTGGAATCTAAAAAATATGATACAAACGAACTTATTTACAGAACAGAAGTAGACTCACAGACATAGGAAACAAACTTACGGTTACCAAAGGGGAAGGGGGTGGGGATAAATTAGGAGTTTGGGATTAACAGATACACACTACTATATGTAAAATAGATAACCAACAAGGACCTACTGTATAGCACAGGGAACTATATTCAATATCTTGTAATAATCTATCATGGAAAAGAATCTGAAGAAGAAAAGATAGATATATAGATAGATATGGATATAGATACAAACTGAACCACTGTGCCGTACATCCGAAACTAACACATTGTCAATCAACTATACTTCAATTTTAAAAAAAGGAAAGAAAAAATTACTACATTTTTTGGAAAAAAAAGGACACAGCTTTCCAGAGTGTAGAATTCCCAAAGTTGTTATAGATTTATCCTTTTTTACTTGGAACAATCAAATATTTATATGTTAGTGCCAAGACTGAATCACATTTGTGGTACCAGAACATCCACGGACGTGAGGCAGTTACGGGTTTGTTGATTCTGTTAAGCCTCCAGGTGACTGCAATGAGCAGGTATATTTGAGAACCATTGCTCTAGTCCAGCTTGGTTGTTTGCAAAGTGGGGTTTTAAGACCAACAGCATCAGCATCACCTGAACTCTGGCGAAGAAATCCAATTTCATGGGCCTCATCCCAGACCTACCAAATTGGAAACTCTGCGGGTGGCGCCCAACAATTTGACTTCTGATCATCATCCAGGTAATTCTGATCCTGGCTTAAAGAACCACCGTGCTTGTAATCCAAGGTCAACTGCTTACCAGCTGGGTGACCTTGGGACTAATCATTGAGCTTCCTTTTTCCCCTCTGTAAAATGGGGCTACTGCATATCTGCCCAATCCATGCAACAGTATTCCTACAACGATGAACACCTGTAGAATCAGGCATGATTGTATTTCGAAAAGGCTAGAGTGGTGGACAGTTGTGAGTAGTGTCAATAGCGATAATCCTTCCATTTACTGAACGCTGACCACGTTCCAGGAACTGCTTATGCTTTATTTCACTCATTCATTGCCACAAACATGTGATGTACATAATCCTATCATTTTTCAGAGGAGGAAACTGAGGCTTTGAGGGCTTAAAAAACTTGCTCATGGTGACCTAGCAGAGCCAAACTAGAACCCAGATGAGTCTTACTGCTAAGCTCTACTCTCCCCTTTTTGCCTCTATTAGGGTAGCTTGGTGTATGGGCGAGGGGGAGTGATGGTCATGAAAGAAATTCAAACCTTAAGAAAATGGGAACCAGGTTCCTTATGTACTATCATCCCAACCTACTTATTCACTGTGCCTAGGATTCTGGTTTCTTCTCCCCATTTGTTTCTGAAAGTAATTATTTTAACATGTAGACGCCACTTTTAGCAAGTGTCAACGAAAATAATCAATGAACAATCAATAATAAGAATAGAAAAGAATTTTATCTGAGCCAAACTGAGGACTATAGCCCAGAAGCCCGCTTCCCAGATTACTCTGAGAAATTGCTCCAGAGAAGCAGGGTTTTTCAGCACAGTTTTATATCTTGTCAGAGCAAAGAACATTAAACAAGTCAGGGATACATTTCTTCAAGTTTCAAAAAAAAAAAAAAACCAGACCAGCACATACAGTATGGCCTTGGCACCTGGGAAGGGAGTCTTATCATTAAAGGAGAACCAGCATTGGCATTCCAGGAAGAAGGGCATTTAATCTTTATTTTTAACATGGATATTCTTTACTTCTGGTCAAGGTGCCCTTTTCTTAAATAATTAAAGCAGAGTTACAATGTATGTTTGATACACTGTAGCCAAAAACAGGCTACTGTAGTTAGCATAATATTCAAGTTAACTCATGTATAAGCCAGAATGACTTCCCCATACCTCAATATGTGAACATTTCTTTCATCTCAAGTATTTCTGCAGTCTTTTCAAGAGTCTTCCCCTTACCCCACCACAGACACCTTGTCTCTCTTTTCCAAAATCTACACATCATCAGGACGTTAATGTGACTAAATTGTCCCAAATGGTTGCTCTCGGTTGATTATCTGATCACCATGTCTTTCACAGCTTTCGGCACTGACCTACTTATCATGTCTCGATTCTTTTACAACTTTTGAGTCCAAATGAGCTCCTGACCTTGCTAACTGGAGCCCAGCATCAGAAAATTTCTGACAGCATAAAATTCAAGGTCTAATCTTAAGACTAAGTAATGAAAGCAATAACCATAAATTCCCAGTTGGGCCCAGGAAACAGAGTACAACAGGACTTGGGCTTTTCTGACAGTTACTTCCAAAGCAAATCATATCTATCTGTGAAATATGGTTAAGAGGCCATCTACTGTGAAAGCATGTTAAGTATGGCTTGTTACAGAACGTCGTTCTGCAAGCACAGCCTTGCCACACTCCTATTATAAACAGGAGGAGGTGGACTGTTTCAATCAGACCCGGACTAAAGAAGCTGGAATGTTACATTTTGAGGGGTTTTTTGTTTGTTTTTTAAGAAAAGCAACAGACCAGCTCCTTGTCTCTTTCCTACAATTGTTTCCACTCCATCTTTCCTCTCCACTTTCTTCCTAAACACTCCAAACTGTCAAGCATTTTATCTACCAGAGCTTGCAGCTCTCCAGGTGACTCAGGAAAGGCTGACAGGATTTCTTATGTAAAGAGACATCATTTTTGCAATTCCTTAGGAAAGCTGGGAGATGTGATGGTCACAATCTATTATATACTTAACATGCTTCCCCCATGGTAGGAAGAAAAGCAAAACAATCACACAGAAACCAAGACAACAATAATAATAATCTATGGAGTTCTACTTTTTCAGAAACGGCTCATGTTGTATAGACTGTTAGTGCCTGGAATGTACTCACAGCCTAAAAACCATGTTCAGAAAAAAGGTAAAACAGTGTCTACATTACAGCCAAAAAGGGAATTCAGCCACAAGGTTGAAACTGAAGGAAAAGGCAATGCAAGCAAACCATTTACTTGGCATCATAAATTCAGCTTTTGCTTTCTACTGCAGTCCCGTTTAAAAAAAAAAAAAAAAAAAAAGGCGAACTAAACCATCAAAAAACATTAATCAAAAGTCACAGGCTGAAATCAGCAGTTTCTGAAGTTGTTAACTTCTGGGTAAAACTGTAAGTGCTTGAAAGTGTTTAAGTGTCTTTAATCCTCATGAGATTCTTTAAACTGAAATCCTAGAACTGAGCCAAAGCATTTGTGTGCTAACAGCTTCTGCTCCGGCATCTTGATCACAAGCCTCCCTACCATAGCCGTTGTGCAGCGTTGTTCTTCCACGTTTCAGCTGCCACTTGGCAGTCACTGGAGATCTCTAACAGCCCCTCCCCACTTACAGCTTCAAATATACAGCACATTATGTGGCCCTGCAGCAAATATCCCATCTCTGAGTAGATTTTGCTTCTTTTGTCCTCTCTGGGGTCAGACAGAAACAGGGTTGAAATACACCTCTCAAAATGTCATTGTTAGTTGAAATACGTACTGAGATCATTGTTGATTCACATTGATGGGGGTCCACAACAGGCCATCCCAAATATGCCACTTTGGCATATTGATTATTTTGAATTAAAGTTACTTGAGAAAGAGCCAGTCCAAGAGGAACATGCTGGCCCTCCTTTGTTACCCTGAGAGCAGGAAACAAAACTCCCATGGAAGGAATCCTCCCTACTCAGAGGATGGAGGGCATCCTTCCACCCAGAGGAAGCTGTAAAAACAAACTTTGTTACTTCTTCATTAATTTGTTACTATAAGCCCAAATCCTTTTGTTTTGTCAAATTTTCACACACAATGGATTCTTCCTTGAAAAAGGTTTATAAACAGCCTGGTTCAGTCACTTCTGAGGTGCCATACCTATGGGACCTATATGCATAAAAAATTAAATTTGGGTTTTTTTCGTCCTGTTAATCTGTCTTGTGTCAATTTAATTATTAGACCAGCCAAAAGAACCAAGAGGAATAGAAGGGAAATGTTTCCCTCCCCTACAAAATGCAGTTGTAAGAAATAATTCAGAGAGAGTCTGTGTACCTTTTGCCCAGTTTCCCTCAATAGTAACATTTCGGTACACTACAGTACACTGTCCCATCCAGGATACTGGCATCGATTCAGTTCACCAATCCAATTTGGATTTCCCCAGCTTGACGTGCGTGTGTGTGTGTGTGTGTGTGTGTGTGTGTGTGTGTGTATTTAGACCCACCATATACAGTTTTATCACATGGGTAGATCTGTGCATGCACCACCACAGTCAAGATGCTGAACACTTCCAACATCACAAGGATCCCTCCTGTGGCCCTTTTATAACCATACGCCCGTCACTCCCACCTATACACCGCCCATATCCCCACTGCCTTAACCCCTGGTAACCACTAATCTGTCCTCCATTTCTAAAATTTTATAATTTCAAGAATGTTACATAACCTTTTGGAGAACAGTATGTCAGGTTTTGCAATGGGCCTTTTAAACTCAGCATAATTCTCTGGGGACCCATCCAAGTAGTTTATCAAATAGTCTGTTCCTTTTTATTGCCGAGTAGTAAAGTAGTCCATGGTATGTTTGTACCACAGGTTTTAACCATTCACCTGTGGAAGGACCTCTGGGCTGGTTCTAGTTTGGAGATATTACAGACAAGGCTGCTATGAACATTTGTATAAATGTAGTTTTCATTTCTCTGGAATAATGCCAAGAGTACACTTGCTGGGTCTCGTGGTAGTTACAACTTTAGTGTCATATGAAACTGACAGACTTTTGCAGACCAGCTGTAGCATTTCACATTCCTGCCAGCAATGAGTGAATGATCCAGTCTCTTCTCCAGGATCCAATATCCCGTTCCAGATGCATCTTCTCCTGCATTTGGTGTTGTCAATATTTTTTATTTTAACCATTCTGAGAGGTGTACAGTGATGTCTCAGTGTGGTTTTAATTTGCATTTCCCTGATGGCTAATGATATTGAACATGTTTTTATGTGCTTATTTGTCATCTTTATATCCTCTTTGATAAAATGTCTGCTCATGTCTTTTGCCATTTTCTAATTGGATTGTTTTTTTAACTGTTGCGTTGTGAGATTCATTTTATGTTCTAGATACTCATCTTTTGTCAGATATGTGGTTTGCAAATATTTTCTGCCAGTCTTTAGTTTGTCTTTTCATCCTCTTCACACGTGATTTCACAGAGCAAAAATTTTTAGTTTTGATGAGATTTATCACTTTTTTCCCCTAAAACATTCATAGTTCTACATTTTACATTTAAGTCTGTGATCCATTTTGCATTCATTTTTTCTATAAAGCGTGGGATTTAGGTCAAGGTTCATTTCATCCTCCTATATAGCTTAAGCACCATTTGATGAAATGGATATCCCTCTTCCACTCAATAGCTTTTGCATCTTTGTCAAAAGTCATTTGAGCATGTGTATGTGGGTCTATTTCTGGTTCTTTATTCTGTTCCATTGATATCTCTTTGCAAATATCACAACATAAACTGGAGCCGTATACCAAAAGCCTTAGCATCAGGTAGAGTGATTCCTCCCATTTATCTTTTTAAAAAATTTTTATTGGAGTATAGTTGCTTTACAATATTGTGTTAGTTTATACTGTACAGCAAAGTGAACCACCTATACATATACGTGTATCCCCTCTTTTTTGGATTTCCTTCTCATTTAGGTCACCACAGGGCATTGAGTAGAGTTCCCTGTGCTATACAGTAGGTTCTCATTAGTTAACTATTTTATACATAGTATCAGTAGTGTATATATGTCAATCCCAATCTCCCATTTATCTTTGTCAAGATTGTTTTAACTATTCTAAGGTCTGTGCCTTTTCATATAACTTTTAAAATAAGCTTACCCATATCTACATAAAATCTTGCTGGAATTTTGATAGGAAATGCATTAAGCCTATAGATTCCTTGGGGGAGAGTTGATATTGTAACCAGGCAGGCTGGCTTAAGAATTAGTGACTAGGAAATGTGAAGATTTAGAAATAAAGAATAGCTGCTGGACAGGGCAAATGGCAACAATTTAGACTATAAATCTGCCACACAGCAGAGTCACCAAATTCCCCGTTCCCTGAAAGCTATCGATAAAGGCCTGACACACATTCCTAAGTTGTTTTTACGGGAAGCAGAGCCCACCAGATGAAAACTGCTGACCACAAGCACAGAGACCCCAGACCAGTTGAAACCAGAAGACTGATGATGCTCGAAACTTCACCTTGATGCCAACAATCTGAGGATTCTGCACGAGCTGATCATGTACCCTGCAGCTCCCTCCCTCACAAAGCCTTTAAAACCTTTGTCTCCGATCAGCAACTTGGAGATGGTCTTAGGACATTTTTCCACCATCTTCCCAGATTGCTGGTCTCCTGAATAAAGCAACTTTTCCTTTTCCACCAACACTTGTCTCTCTAGTATTGGCCTTTTGAGCAGCGAGCAGCCAAATTTGGGTTGGGTACCGGCCTGGTCCAGTTACTATATCTTTCTTATGTTGATTCTTCCAATCCATAATCAAGTTATATCTCTCCATTTATTTGCCTTTTTTGATTTCTTCCATCAGCATTTTGTAGTTTTCAGCATATAGATCCTGTACATGCTTTTAAGTATATACCTAAGTATTCATTTTCTTTGAAGCAATTGTAAATAGTATTTATAAGTGGTTTTTAATTTCAGCTTCCATATGCTCACTGCTACTAATAGAAATGCAACTGATTTTTGTATGTTGCTCTTTTATTTCTGTTGTTTAAACTACCCAGTCTATAGTATTTTGCTATGGCAACCTGGATTTTACTATCTAACATGGGATATGTGCCAGAGAAACTCTGGGGGGGATAAGGCTTCTGCTACGCATGGCCAGCCCACACTACGATGAAAAATCACTGGTGGTGCATCTTGTTCTAAGGACCAAAGGAAGAAATCAAAGGAATTGATTCTTTTTTTTTTTTATGCTCAAGGTCTTACTATCAGCAGCCAGAGAGATTGCTAGGATTTCCACAACATTCCGCGACAAGAAAGGGAGACACTCTACCTTCGTTAGGGAATGCCTCCCAATAAGGAGGTAGCATGAAGCCCAGAAGGAAAGAGGTCCACCTAGACCATCAAGCCCAGAGATACCTAGAGTAGTAGTTCTCATGTTAGAGTGCCTAAGAACCACCCAAGGTGCTTGTTCAGAATGCAGACATTGGCCCTACCCTTTAAGATTTGGATTCTGTAGGTCTGGTGTTAGGGTGACCAACCACCCCAATTTGCTCAGGACTGTCCTGGTTTTAACATTAAAAACACGCTATTTGGGACACCTCTCAGTTGTGGGTCCCCCTACCTGTTGTGTAGTCCAGGAATGCACATTTAACAAGTATGCGAGTAGATTTGGTGCAAATAATCCTCAGACTACACTTTGAGAAACACTGACCTAGACAGTAGACGTTGACTTATAATTTTTACCAGATGGAAGGAGAAGACGTCATTAAAGTGCACCTATGGCCATAAAAAAAGATCGGAATAATACCATCTGCAGCAACAGGGATGGACTTGGAGATTATCATACTGAGTGAAGTAAGCCAGACAGAGAAAGACAGATATCATATGATATCGCTTATACGTGGAATCTAAAAAATGATACAAAAGAACTTATTTACAAAACAGAAATAGACTCACAGACATAGAAAACACACTTCTGGTTACCAAAGGGGGGAAAAGGGGGGAGGGATAAATTAGGAGTTTGGGATTAACATATACACACTACTATATATAAAATAGATAAACAACAAGGACCTACTGTATAGTACAGGAACTATACTTAATATCTTGTAATAACCTATGATGGAAAAGAATCTAAAAATATTATATATGTGTATATAATATATAAATATATGTAACTGAATTAATTTACTAACACAACACCTGAAACTAACACAACATTGTAAATCAACTATATTTCAATATATTTTTTTTATTTAAAAAAATAAAGTGCACCTGTGAAAAGAATTTGGTGGATTTTAAGTGCACTTTTTTTTTTATTTACTTACTTGTTTATTTATTTATTTTAATCTTTGGCTGAGCTGGGTCTTTGTTGCTGCGCTCAGGCTTTCTCTAGTTGTGGTGAGCAGGGGCTACTCTTCGTTGCAGTGCGTGGGCTTCTCATGGCGGTGACTTCTCTTGTTGTGGAGCACGGGCCCTAGGCGCACGGGCTTCAGCAGTTGTGGCACATGGGCTCAGTAGTTGTGGCTCACGGGCTCTAGAGTGCAGGCTCAGTAGTTGCGGTGCACGGGCTTAGTTGCTCCACGGCATGTGAGATCTTCCCGGACCAGGGCTCGAACCCGAGTCCCCTGCATTGGCAGGTGGATTCTTAACCACTGTGCCACCAGGGAAGTCCCTGGGCAGTCATTTTTGAGCCTAAGTCGTGGCGAGCAAGATCACAAGTCAAACATTTAAGTATACAAAATCCATCAGACTTTATTACCTAATGCCCCAGTTCTTGTAGTGTTCAGTTCCTCACGTTCATGATTACTTTCACCTCTGAATCACTGCCTTGGTGTTCACCCTTATTCCTACCACCATTCTAGTTGACATCAGCATCCAAGTGTTCTGTTTCTTGACATCCTCACATCCTGTATCAGAGTCTAGTCAGGAAATGGGAACAATGCCAGTTATTTGAACAGAGAGAATTCAATATGAAGAATTGTTAGCTAGGTATAAAATTCTTAACAAGATAACTGAAAAGGTAAAAAGACGACGCTAAGTTATCACAGAGGCAGCAACTGCAGTAGGTAGCTACCATCCCTAGGGCTGGGGTGGAGGGAAGGGAGGAGGCTAGGATTATAAAAAATTAGACCCTAAGAGGAGGGCCTGAAGACTTGAAGCACACACCTCTGAAGAGCAGCGTTGCTTGCCTGATGCTGGCGTCTCTGAGATGGGCTCAATAAAGCTGATTCTGCGAGTATAGGAAAAACTCAAACTGAACTCTGCTGCTGCTATGGGAAGGAACTGCTGCTGGGTGAAGAAACATTGCTGGGGTAATAGTGACAGAAACAGGAAACAGTCAGGAAGCCCCTTCTTCCTCCTCCAGCCTTGCTCTCTCTCTAGACTCCTCTGTTGGCAGCACGTAACAGGGAACCATTAAGCAAAGCAAAAACGATTTGCCAAGTCCCAGCCCTAGCATCACAAGGGGAAGTATAGAACGTGAGTTTGGAGCTAAGAGACAGTGGCTTAATTACTGTGCATCTCCTATGACACTTTCTTCCACCTCACCTTAGTCACTTTTTCCCATCACCATACACTTGAACTTGTCATCACTAATACCAGCATCACCTCTGAAATGATAATTCCAAGCATCTCACTCTCTGACAATTACCTCCCATACCTAGAGCTCACCTGCTCTAATACTCCTATCTCAGCATCACTTCAACCTCTTTAAAACCTTCAATCCATTGACCCTGACAGGGCTTTCACCATCAATCTTCTTCTTATGGCTTCACTTTCCTCCTTAAACACCTTGGATTCCATGTCATGTTAATCACCTCCTTACCTTGACTCCCTGGATTTTCTCTCCTTGTGTCCTACTTGCCCACCAAAATGTCATCCCTAATGAAGCTCAAACATTCCAACTACTTCATGCCTGCACCGAAGCAGCTGAACATTATCTAGTTTCATTTTAATTCCATAACCATAAATTTTAAACAGGTTCTCAATATTCCTCAGCAATCTGATCATATCTTTCTAGTGTGTTTACTTCCCTCCCATCCCAAATACTAGTTCACACTTACAACTTCTGTTTCTCCTGCAATCTCATTCACTCTATGTTCCTATCACTGCCAAGACAATTATATGTCTTCCTGTCACAAGACAGACCAACCTAGCTGTATATGAGCCTATACTTTTTGCTTTCCCTCTTGTAAAGTGTGTGACGTGACCCTGATTCTATCAAAGATCAGCCCCTCCACTTGGGCCCTGGCTTTCATCTCTTCTCTTCTTCCCAAGAACTTGACTTCTGCAATTCTCCCCTCCTTATCCTTAACCAGCCTATGAACATTGAAACAGCCTCATAACAGAAAGAAAGAAAGAAAGGGAGGGAGGGAGGGAATGAGGGAGGAAGGAAAGAAAAGGAAGGAAGGAAAAGGAAGGAAGGAAGGAAGGAAGGAAGGAAAAGGGAGGAAAGGAAGGAAGGAAGAAAGGAAGGGAGGAAGGGAGGGAGGAAGGGAAGGAGGGAGGGAGGATCTCCCTTGATTCCACAGTCCCCTTCCAGCTACTAATGCATATTTGTCCTTGATAATAAAACATTCTGAAAGGGTTGCCTGTAGTAGCTATCTTTATTTCCTATGTCCTAGTTACACTGGAACCCAAACTAATTGGGCTTCAGCCAGCATTAACAAAGACATCCATGTTGCCAATAAGATGGTCATATCTCTGTCTTTATCATTCATGGCCTTTCAACAGCAGTGGACTCTACTGGCCACATTTCCTCTCTGTTTTCTGAGACACCATCCTCTCTGGTTCCTCTATCTACTTGGCAACTCCTTCTTAGTCTCCTTTGCTGTCTCTACTTCTCTTGTTTGACCTCTAAGTGTTGGAATGCCCACAGCTGGATCATGGGACCACTTCCCTGATTGATTTAAGCTCTTTCTCTAATCAACCCTATCCACTGACTCCCAATTTATATATTCAATCATCTGTTTTTTCATCTCCACTTTGATTTTTTTTCAAATTTCATTTCTCAATTGTTTGTTGGTAGTATCTAGAAGTGCAAACGGTTTTTGTATATTGACTCTGTATCCTGAAATATTGCTAAATTCACTTATTAGTTCTAGGAGTTTTGTAAAATGTCATAGGCTTTTCTATCTATACAATCATGGCATCTATAAATAACCACACATTTGTTCTTTATTACCAATCTTTATGATATACCTGACAAATAATAACCAAATGGAAGCTGATATAGCATTATTAATAAAACATAAAAAGCACTGTAATACTTTGCTAGGGCTCCCATAACAGAATACCATAGACTGGCTGACTTAAACAGCAGAAATTTATTTTTCTCACAGTTCTGGAGACTAGAAATCCAAGATTAAGTTGTTGGCAGGTTTGGTTTCTCCTGAGGCCTCTCTCCTTGATTTGTAGATAGCCGCCTTCTCACTGTGTCCTCAAATGGTCTTCCCCTATGCGTGTACATGTCTGTGTCCTAAACTCCTCTTTTTATAAGGGCACCAGTCCTGTTGGATTAGGGCCCACCCATTTGACCTCAGTTTACCTCAATTAACTTTTTAAAGGCCCTACCTCCAGATACAGTTATATTTTGAGGTACGGCGGGTTAGGATTTCAACAGATGAATTTTCAACAGAGGGCACAATTCAGTCCATAAAAGCACTATAAGGATTAACAGAGATTATGTAATAATAAATGGAATAATCCCTTAAGAATTTATAATAATTATGTGTTTTGTGTATCTGCCAAGATAATCTTAAATATATAGAAAAAATTTTAAGAATTACAAAGAGAAATTGACAAATCCATAATGTTAGTGTGAGAGATTTTAAACATATCTATCTTTGGGAAATTTTTTTATCAAGCTTAGCAAACATCAGGAAGGATATAGAATACACTCTGGCATACTTATAGGATACATATATCCTAAAACATTCAAAAATTGACTACCACTAGGCAATTAGGAAACATCAGCTATTTGCAGAGTCAAAATCACATCTATCATGTTCTCTAATCTCAATGCAAAAATAAATTAGAAATCAACAATAGAAAGATAAAGAAACCAAAAATAGCTAGAAATAAAAAATTTACTTCTAACTTGAGTTCAAAGGGAATAAAATATAAAATATGAAATACTACTAAAAAATATTCAAAGCACTGCCAATCACAACTTGGGGGGGGTGCATCCAAAGACAAATTTGGGGGAAATGTATAGCCTTAAGTTGCATTTATTAGAATTCAAGACATATTGAACATAAATGAGTTAAGAATTCAACTCAAGTTTCAAAAAAAGAAAAAGGGTAGAATGAATTCAAAGAAAATAGAAGGAAAGCAATAATAACAATAAAAATAACTAATAAAGTGAAGAATAAAGACAATATAGAAAAGCCAAACTGATTCTTGGAAAAGATAAATAACTTATACAAGCCTCCATAAATCTGATGACAGTGCAGAGCGAAAAGGCACTAATAAACACTACAAAAGAAAGGAAATGGACTTTCCTGAGCCCTGGGAAGCTGGAGGCAGATACTGATTCAGGATATCCCAGTCACTGACTGCTTTTCTCCCCAAGTGAAAATGAGGCCTTCTAGATGTTCAGCTTGGTTTAAGACAGGAAAACCCAACAATTTAAAGCATTTCCTGTATTTTGTTGAGAATTTTTACATCTATGTTCACCAGTGATATTGGCCTATAATTTTCTTTTTTGTGGTGTCTTTGTCTGGTTTTGGTATCAGGGTGACGGTGGACTCATAGAATGAGTTTGGGAGTATTCCGTCCTCTGCAATTTTTTGGGAACAGTTTCAGAAGGGTAGGTTTTAGCTCTTCTCTAAATGTTTGATAGAATTCATCAGTGAAGGCATCTGGTCCTAGACTTTTGTTTGTTGGGAGTTTTTTAATCACAGTTTCAATTTCAGTGCTTGTGATTGGTCTTTTCATATTTTCTATTTCTTCCTGGTGCAGTATTGGCAGATTATCCTTTCTAAGAATTTGTCCATTTCTTCCAGGTTGTCCATTTTATTGGCATACAGTTGCTTGTAGTAGTCTCTTATGATCCTTTGTATTTCTGTGGTGTCCATTGTAACTTCTCTATCTTCATTTCTAATTTTACTAAGTTGTCTCCCTTTTTTTCTTGATGAGTCTTACTAGAGCTCATCAATGAATTTGGTAAAGTTGCAGGTTACAAAGTTAATACACAGAAATCTGTTGCATTTCTATACACTAACAACAAAAGATAAGAAAGAGAAATTCAAGAAACAATCCCATTTACCATCACATCAAAAATAAAATACCTAGGAATAAACCTACTTAAGGAGGCAAAAGACCTGTACTACGAAATCTGTAAGACGCTGATGAAAGAAATCAAAGATGACACAAACAGATGGAAAGATATACCATGTACTTGGATTGGCAAAATCAATATTGTCAAAATGTATGTATAATTGAATCACTTTGTACACCTGAAACTAACACAACATTGTTAATCAATTGTACTCCAATATAAAATAAAAAGTTAAAAAAAAATAAAGCATTTCCTTAAATAGAAGCAATAAGCAGTGGATTTGGGCAAGTTCTTCCTGAAGAGTAATGTGAAAAGTTCAGCAGAGAAGCACAAAATTAGACTTCTCATTTGCCCTGGACCACTCATTGTCGTGTCTCTGATCGCTTCACAGATCCTTAGAGGATTTCCAGGATTAGGGGAAGCTGCTCTAAGATTGACTGTATCTGCTCTTGTCCTGTCTGGTCATTTCCTTTCTGCTGGGATTTTGGAATATAAACTGGTAATTTACTGTGTGTGTGTGTATATGGGGTGTGTGTGTACTGGATGTGTGTTGGGTGTATGTTTCCCCTCAGTCTGCAGTTCAATAAATGCTGCATTTGGTGTCATAACTGGGATTGGTCTCACTTCCATCCCTCACCTCACCTCAGTTATATTTGGAAAGGGCATCTGGAAGCCACAGCAGAGAATACTGAGGACCCCTGGGTAGAAACAGAATAGCCTTGGTGCTATGGAAACAGTGTTGTGTTAGTGGAATTTTCTGTTTCCCCCTAACTCCCAACTCTGCACAGTGGTGTGTTAGTGAGACATTAGCTGAGGGCAAGGTGCCCCCAGACATGGTTTCCTCAGAACCACACAGTCAAGGCAGTTTGGGTAACCAAGGATCTCTGAAGTCGGGGGAGGCTTAAAGCTTCGGTCATGGACCAATGATCTTGACCATTATCTGATATCTGGAGCCCCAGTCGTAGGAAAGGTTGAGGGACTGAGGCCTCCTCAAGCCCTCCAGACTTCTGATTGGAGACTTCCAGGCAGGAGTTGGATCATCCCTGATGGGTTTTTATGTGGGAGGGAGTAAGGATGAACCTGAGAAATGTTTTAATGGATGTGACTCTATCTGCATGATTGATTTTAAAAACGGCGGGTAGATTACAAAGAAAGAATAAAAATTTTCTGACTACCCTAGTTTTTCTTAAAAAATTAATTACAGATGTAATACATGAATACACTCTCATGAAATACTGAAACTATATAGACATATAGAGAATAAAACCTTAAGGTTCCTCTTTACTCTTGTCACCCCTGACAAACATCAACTCCCAGAGGGGATCCTGAGTCAATGGTGTGTGTCTGCCGGGTCCTTTTTAGTGCATTTACATATGTGTTACATGATTACTTTTAAGTAGAGTTCCTGTTTGTTTTCATGTTTGTGAGTCAACCTCCTGTCTTTTTCAGATTAGAACCTCTAGCTACAGAAAAAAGGGTAGACCCCTTGGAACTGTATGGACTTGGTGAAGCTAATTGAGGCTTATAAACAGAGCTCAGAGGACAGGGTCTCAGAAGCACTTTTCTATTTGGAAGAGGTGCCTGCTTTCTCGGTGGAAAATTAAAAATTCAGTACTATTTTTGCGGCTTCCCTGTGAGTCTATAATTATTTCAAACCACGAAAAATAATAATAATTTGTTAAAAGCCAGCACATGTTGCAACATATTTTCTTTTCCCTGGCTCTACAATTGTGGCACCGTGTGTGAAGATGGAATTTCTATCAGCCTTGGTAACTGTGATGAGCAGAACCTCTATGCCCACCCTCAAGAGATATGTAGCATATGCAAAAAATATGCCTTGCTGGGGTAAGCAAAACACAACAAAAATAACAACAAACAAACAATAAAACAGACAGTGGCTTTCATCGTGGTCTCTCTCTTTTGTATCACTCATTCTGAGGGAAACCACCTGTCACTTTGTGATGACACTCAGGCAGCTTATGAAGAGGCACAGTGGGAGGAACTGAAGTATGTGGCCAACAGCCAGTGTGGGACAGAGACCTGCCAGCAGCCACAGGAGTGAGCTGAGGAGCAGGTCTTCCTGTAGCTAAGCCTCCAGATAACGGCAGCTTTAAGAGAAAGCTGGGCCAGAGCAACCCCCAGCTAAGCCACTCCCAGCTTCCTGACCCTCAGAAACTACGTGAGGAAATAAACGTTTGCGATTTAAAGATGTTAAATTTGAGACACTTGTTATGCAGCAAAACATAACTAATACACACTGGCAGGGCCCCTATGACTTTTGACATAATGGCACCTTTGCCTTTGAGGGGGCTTCCTCCATAATATTACGAATTCTATTTGTGACTATGTTGATATAAAGACAAATATAATCCAGGCTGGATTTATTATTATATATTCATTATTATATTCATTTTACCTTCTGATTTTAAAAGAAAATTAAAATATTTGTGTAAGCCCTAAAGTATCACAGGCCCTGGGCACTGTGCCTTCTGTGTCGAATGGATGCCAGCCCTGCACATGGGAATCACACGTGCGGGAAATGCAGCTGCTGAAGAATGCCAAATACTGAAGGACAAGTCACTGGCCCTGCCAGGTCCTCAAAACTAGGTAAGAAGACCAACACTTGGTAGAACTATTAGGATTTGGGCAAAATCCTATCCCACGCTTGTAGATCACATTAGAGCTTCCATCTCAGGCAACCAGGAAGAAGCCCCAGTGACTGTGTGGGGAAAAAGCTGTTCTAAGTTACTACTAAAAGGCAATGACAGGAGCTGTACTTGTGGAGTCCAAACCCCATAGGATCCCATAAAATTTGGTGGATCGGCTATGACAACTCAGGCTGACACTTGACTGTATAACACTGGATTCTGGACTCAGTGTCTTTGAAACTGATGTGTGATCATCACAATTTCAATTAAATCTGGAGGCATTAAACTGTTTTGATTCACATGCACAGAAGCTAGCTGGCTTGATTTTAAATTCTACCTTTGGTAATTCCTAGCTGTGTTACCTTTGGCAAGACTTTTAACTTCTCTGTTAAAATTTTTAACAGCTCCTGGATAACTGCCAAAAGTCCAATAAGGCCAAGTGGACCGTGGACAGTTGGGTCATGTAAGACAGTCCATGTTTGGGCTCAACAGTTGCTGAAAAAAAATTGGGCCCACCAAGGTCAAGTTTGAATGGCACCTACTAAAAAGAGTTTTCTTGAACAACCTGTAGAAGATCAAGTGGACTCACAGGGTGTCAGGGCACAGTAGGCTGCAGTGGGTCTTGCTGAAGTGGGCCTCTGTGTAGACCAAAATGTTGTAGAATGGGGACATAGTGAATTCAACCAGGCACAATCTTAAATGCATACACACCACCTGCTGTGAGCAGAGGGACCATATTGGGGCCCTGTCTACAGGGCAAGATGGGCCTGCTGTGTACTGAAGGAAACTGATAATCATTTGGATTTGAAATTTGTGTTCCTTATCCCAGAGTCTTTGGCATTTAGCACCATACAAAGGCAAAAGCTTCATCAATTAGGACATCAAACCTAAAGTTCCTCTGTCCAGGGTATATCAATACATTCTACCAGCCAACAATATAAAACATGACCCAAAAGAATGTCAACTCGTTATATCACATAGGCTATTTTCAAAGTCAAAAGGGTTTTTAGAAAGTTGGAATGGGTGATGAGCTGAAACAATTATAAATATATCAAGTCTATGAAGAAAATTGTATCACTGAAAGGTATAAAACAAGATCTGAATCAAGAGACAAATATATTGTGTTTATGCATAAAAACATTCCATTCTCTGTAATGTAATATATAAATTAATCATGATCAGAAGGCCAGCAGAATTTTTGTACAATTGAGAAACTTCAACTTCTAAAATTGATATGTAAGAAGAGGCTTCAAGAATAGTAAAGATATAGTGCAGCCACTATGGAACACAGTATGGAGGTTCCTTACAAAACTAAAAATAGAGTTTCCATATGATCCAGCAATCCCACTCCTGGGCATATATCTGGAAAAAAAAACTATAATTCAAAAAGATACATGCACCCCTATGTTCACAGCAGCACTATTCACAATAGCCAAGACATGGAAACAACCCAAGTGCCCATCAACAAAGGACTGACTTAAGAAGATGTGGTACATATATACAATGGAATATTACTCAGCCACAAAAAAAGAATGAAATAATGCCATTTGCAGCAACAGGGATGGACCTAGACATTATCATACTAAGTGATGTAAGTCAGACAGAGAAAGACAAATGTTATATGATACCACTTATATGTGGGATCTAAAAACTAATGCAAATGTATCTATATAGAAAACAGAAATAGACTCATAGGCATAGAAAACAAACTTATGGTTACCAAAGGGGAAAGGGAGCAGGGGAGGGATAAATTAGGAGTTTGGGATTAATAGTTACAAGCTACTATACATAAAATAGATAAGCAACAAGGATTTACTGTATAACACAGGGAACTACATTCAATACCTTGCAATAACGTATAATGGAAAATAACCTGAAAAAATATATACATATAACGGAATCACTCTGTTGCACACCTGAAACTAATACAATATTGTAAATCAACTATACTTCAATTAAAAAAAGAAAAAAAGAATAGTAAAGATAGCTCTGTAAAACAAGAACAGAAGAGACATGCCTTAGCAGATATCAAAACATATTATGAAGTTACAATGATTATTGTGGTGTTAGTACAGAAAAATAAAAGAATAGAAAGTTGAAGATATGCATGTACTTATAGGACTTTAGTGTACGACAAAATCAATACTTAAAATTAATGAGGAAAGGAAAGACTATTAGTAAACATTGTTGGGATAATGGGTGAGTCTTTAGGAGGAAATTTTTTACATTAAATTGATGTTTAACTGCATCAAAAATTTTTTTATTCTATGTAATAAATCATCATAGGGAAGCTAAAAGATAATCAACCTTTCAGCTAAAGATGCTAGATCTTTATCTTTTTAAATCTTTTTTTATCTTTCCTCCTTCTCAAGCTTCCACTAAAATATGTGAGAAGTCACAATCAAATATATAAACTCACATGGGCAAAAAGAATGGAAGAGGAGATATCAACGGATGAGAGATTTCTACCAATTTTGGGGAGATGCACAGCAAATGGATGACTGGTAACTGATTTAGAGAAGCAGAAGAATTTGAAGCCAAAATCCATAGGGGACTAAGGAAGAGAAGGGATCCAACTTGCCTCAACAACCTGGAGAGGCTTAGGACTCGGAGGGGCTAAGTATGGCCAAGGGCTGGGTGAGGTGTGACTCTGAAAACGTGGAGACTGGTTCAGAGTCTGCATAAAGTGTGGTTGGATGGATCCCCAGACTTCTTCCCTTACTCCTTGCACAGCCTGGAATCCAACCTGCAGGCAGAAAATCAGCAGTTTCTTCTTCAAAGAGACCGGGCAGCCCAGGAGGAAAACACCACGTACTGACACCTGAGGATCTCCAAGCCAACATTCCCTGCTCTGCTCTATTATCCTAAAGTGAAGCCCACTGGCTGACAAGCCAGGTCCGTGCCACCAGAGCTTCCAGGCAGCATCGTTTGGGCTCCTCTTGAATATAAACCATAATATAAGGAATGCCAGACATTTTAGGAAATGCTCCAACATAAAAGAAATTCAAGCAAGCCAACAGGAAAAATCAACCTGCCAAAAAGTAGATAAATCATACACCAGAGAAAATATTTTTAAATCTTTTTCTGTATCCTCAAAGAGATACTAGAAGATATTATACTCATATATAAGAACGGGATGCAGAGAGCGAGAGAGAGATCTAGAAATGAAGTGTATGTCCAGACTGAAAGGATTCATTGAGTAGCTAACATAAGGAGTGCTAATATATCTTCATCTTCACGAAATTCCTAATTATCATGAAATTTTAGAACACCAGGTATAAAATAATCCTATATGGGGAGGGGGAAGGGTAAGCTGTGACAAAGCGAGAGAGTGGCATGGACATATATACACTACCAAATGTAAAATAGATAGCTAGTGGGAAGCAGCCGCATTAGCACAGGGAGATCAGCTCCGTGCTTTGTAACCACCTAGAGGGGGGGGATAGGAAGGGTGAGAGGGAGGGAGACGCAAGAGGGAAGAGATATGGGAACATATGTATATGTATAACTGATTCACTTTGTTATAAAGCAGAAACTAACACACCATTGTAAACCAATTATACTCCAATAAAGATGGAAAAAAAAATGTGTTTGTAAAGCTGTGTATGTACGTTTACATAAAATGACCTACATCCTGCACTCAAAATAAAATAAAATAATCCTAAAAGTTCACAGAAAGAACAGATCACAAGTATCAGAACAACATAAGACTTCTCTGGTAGTCTAGATCTAGAAGAAGATGGAGAAATAGTTCCAAAATACAGAGAGAACGTGAAACACCCAGCAAAACTAGCAGTTTAGTGCAAGCATAAAATAAAGCCATTGTTTTATTATTACTGTATATTATCATACAAGTAAAGTGTACTTCTCAGATATTAGAGGATGGACTCAGGCAAAACCAGGGAGTAAAACTAGAGAGGGATCTGGGGGAAAGAGCTCCAGGAAGGAGAGTGTCAGAGGGAAGTGCTGAACAGTAACTGTAAAGCAGCCTGAGAAATTAAAAATATACCATCAAAATAAAACATCCAATGAAAGGGTTTTGAAGATAAGGTCCAAGAAATTTCCCCAAGAGTAAAGCAAAAAGAAAAAGAGATGGAAGGTATTAGAGAGAAGCTAAGAGACACGTAGAATTAATGCAGGAATTCTAAGATCTGATGCAGGTGAGCTCCAGAATGAGAGGACAGAGAAAACAGGGTGGAAAATAAGAGACAGAGGGAGAGAGATTGAAGTAAGGCAGAGATCTCTGAAGGGAAGGGCACCAGGGAAAAGAGGAAATTGAAAAATATATGATCCGATGGAGCATTTGGGGAAAACAGAGGATATATTATACAAGGGAAGAGGCAATTTGAAGAAGACACAAGCTGTCCTGTAAAGAAACTGTAATTATGATATACGTCCTGGCTCTGCAATATATGATATTTGTGGAATTATGACATAAGTACTGGTTATTTGACTAAAAATAGTGATCAAAGTATATTAAGAAGGTGAAAGAAAAGAAGTAAAGAGGAGTACATTTTTATCTGTCAAGGTAGAAACCATTAGATAATACCTAAAATTGAATAAATCAAGAAGTAGTAATATAAGTATATTACTTAGGAATATGAAAATTCCTAATAGAATCACAGCTAAAAAGAAAGCAAAATATGATGACTCTGGGGATTGGGAAGAAAGGAAAATAGAAGGAACTTCTTATTTTTATTATTAGCTTTTAAAAATATCACCAGGGGCAGATCTAGGTTGTGTGGCACTTGAAGTTCATATAATATGGTAGGGGTGTCCCCTTTAAGCAAAAGAATAACATTTATAAATAAAAATTAGTTATAAAAGTGAATATTTGTTTAGAATGAAAAGAGCCACAAAAATTACAAATTTAAGAAACCTGCAAATACTGAAGACATCCTAAAATACAGAAAAAACATTATTTTCATTAAATATTGCTTGATCTAGACCTTTAATACACTTTCTGATATTTTCTGGATACTTCTTCATTTGTAATATGAAACTAATGTAATGACACTTCCTTTAGAGGTAGCAAAAGATCATCTTTCTTTGGCATGGGTGATTGAAATTCTTTTTTATTACTGACAGCTTAGAAAAGTTTCTTTAAGCTTCACGACTTGATATTGATAATGTCATTTAAATTACTAGAACTTAGGACAAGTTTGGGGAAAGCTCTATTTGCTTTCTTTAAGACATAAGCAGTAAAGTGTCAAGGCATTTAAAATTTTCTTGCACAGCGACTAATCTTAAATACTCTCTAAGTTGAAGATACTCATAAACCAACTTGTCATTGATTCTTTTTGTAACATCAATTCAGCTGTCACTACAATTCTTGGAGTGATATGTCATATATTGATGTAGTGATTTATTATGACAAATAAGAACTTCCAGGTATGAATGAGAACCTGATCCTCTGTTTATAATATACATATCTGATCAATGGAAGGATTTCCCATAGCCTAGTTTCTGGTTCTGTAAATTTCAAACCTTGTTTCTCCTCTCTTACATGCTTCCAGTGCCAGGAGAATACAGCACATTTGTATTACAGTATGACCTCTGGCCCCAAACCTTCGTGTCACGACTGGGTGAGCTGGTCAACAGAGGTATTCCTAAAAGCAACTCCTATACCTCGATGGCCAACAATAACTTTACTGTGTGTTAAAGTGACTGCAAACCACTAAATATATCCTAGTAAATTAAAAAAAAAAAAAGTCCTCTTAATAAGATGCCAATAACTCCAGTACCACCCAACACAAAAGGAAAGTAGAAGAGGCAGTGGTCTCAACAGACTATCATTAACTTATCTTGTTTTTGTAAATTTTATGAAAATGTGACTGTGAGGACTTTGCTAGTACCTCTCTCAGGACTCTACAAAGAACCATGCAAGTGAAGGCCCTGACGTTCAAGCTTCATTAGTTTCAAGGGAAATCCACTTTGGGATATGAATATATTATTTTTTAACTCTCTGCATTATTATCTTGATAAAAATCTTGATAAAAACAGAGAATGGGAAGAAAAAAAAGCATGTTGAATAACTGGAAATTGGGAGATTGGGACTGACGTATATATAGTAATACGTATAAAATAGGTAACGAATAAAAAAAAAAGGAAAAGAAAAAGGCAGGGCCATAGAAACATCCTGAATTCAGAGACATTAAAATGTTGAAAAATGAGGAAAAAACGAATATATTTAGATCATAAAAAAAGATTAATATCCAGAATATATTTCTAAAACCTCATAGCCATTAGAAAAAGACAAAGAAGCCAATAGAAAAATGGTAGAAGCTACGACACACACGTCACAACAAAAGGGTTATAAAAAGAGATATACGGGCTTCCCTGGTGGCGCAGTGGTTGAGAGTCCGCCTGCCAATGCAGGGGACATGGGTTTGTGCCCCGGTCCGGGAAGATCCCACATGCTGCGGAGCAGATAGGCCTGTGAGCCACGGCTGCTAGGCCTGCGCCTCTGGAGCCTGTGCTCCACAACAAGAGGCCACATCAGTGAGAGGCCCGCGTACCGCAAAAAAAGAAAAAAAAAGAGATATACACAAATGGCTAGAAAACAAAAGAAAAGAATGATTTTAATAACCAGAGAAATGCAAATTTACAAGAAACAGTAACCTGATAGGTGTTACTACACATTATGGGATCTTGTATGATATAAATAACAGGACTATGAGGGCAAAGGGGTTACAGGCATAACAACTTCTTCTTAGTCTATAATTATTTTGAAATTAAGAGTTAAAAAATGTTTAATAAAGAATCCCAAACATGAATAAGCCTACTGGTTTTAAGAATCCACGTGATAAATAAAAAAGGAAAGCCTGAATTATGGAGGAGGATCTTGAAATAATAATTTTTGAAAGAAGTGATGAAAAATGAATGTGATATCACAAGAGCAGCAGGCCTACAGGAACATGCATTTTACCTTCAGAGACAAGACTGCAAACCTAGCAAAAAGGGGAGCTTAAGATACCATGGTTTTCCCTGCTTCAAGTGGGGTTGAAAGCACTTGCAAGTGGATTAAAAATAAGGACTGTAACACTGAGTGTGGCAGGCTAGAAGCTCCTGGAATCTGGTCTTATTTGGAGCCATACAAGCTGCTTCTTTTTGGAAGAAGGAAATTGAAATGGCAACAAAAGCAGATTTCTCTTTTAATCCAGACTGGAAGAAAGAAGATCAGGACAGTGAGCCATCTATCTCTGGTGTCACAACATTTGTCTTCAAATATGATGATATTAACCACACCTCTTCTCCACTGTTTAGAAGGTACATCTTACCACACCCACTTTCACCAAGCAAACTTCATTTCTCTTATCCAGGCAAAGGCCTGTGTTTACTCTTAGTTATTAGGATTTTAAGATATTTAAAACTGTGATAACGTTTTCACTGGGTCAGTTTGTTTTATTTTAGTTACATTTTTAAAAGCATATTACTCTTGAGACTTAGTTTTTAATGTTATGCCTTCCCCGAGTTCCAAAGAGTAAATCTAATCAGAGGAGTGGGAAAATGCAGAAAGAAAGGAAAACAGTCAAGCAAGACAAAATAATGATAGTGTAGCCATTAAACAATGGGACCTTTAGTCCCTGTGCAAGGGCTGTAGAGAATATTCTGAGACAAATCCTTTGAGCTGTTTTGCAGATCCTGAAACCCCCACCAGGTGGAAGACGTTAACTGCACGCTGCCCACAAGCATGAAGACCCCAGAATCAGGTTGATGATGTTGACTCCTGATTACCTCATCACCAACCAATCAGAAGAATGTCCCCCAGCTGCTCACACACCCCATAACCCCCCTCCACCCCCGCCTGTCTTTAAAAACCTTTCACTGAAAGCCATCAGGGAGTTTGGGTCTTGTGAACACTAACTACCTGGACTCCTTGCTTGGCGCCCTGCAGTAAACACTGCCCTGTCCTTCACCACAACCCGGTGCCAGTAGATTGGCTTTACTGCATGCAGGCAAGTGGATTCAAGTTTGATTCAGTAACAGTTCTATCCCCCAGCAGTTCCCTTCTCTGGTGAGCTAAACACTGCTCGACATTCACACCTCAACTCTGTGCCAGATGCTGATAACTGTTTGACATGTTATACTAGTTAGGGTATTACTGACTAGCTGCTGTAAACTGTAAACCCCAAACCTCAGTGGCTTACCACAATAGAAGTTTATTTCTCCTCTGAAGTTTGATGAGTGTTTGGAAAGATTCCTTGTATCTTGTGGTCCCATCATCTCCTAATTCCTTGGAATCCTCATCTAGTTCTCTTGCAGGAGAAAAGAGAGCCATGGAGAATCACGTGGGAGGTCTTTATGGGCCAGGTTTAAAAACAGCATACGTAAGTTTTTCCCTATACACTATGGATCAGAACCCATTCACATGGGTTAAATGCTCCAAGGGATGCTAGGAAATGTAGTCTAGCTTTGGTTCCCAGGAAAAAGAGCAAATCCATTCTGGTAAGCACATAATGTATTCATTATTTTCTGCCACACTGTATTAATTCATTTATTCCTCACAACAGTTTTAAAGGCAGGCATGAGTATTAATACTGTTTTATAAACAGGTAAGCTGAGCACACAACACTTGAGCAACCTGCCCAGAATTATACCATAATTTCATGTCAGAGCCAGGATCTGAACCTAGGTCGTCTGGCTGCATCTTTTAACGTCTGCACTAATGTTGCCTCTTTAAACACCCCCTCCTCCAGTAAGTGGTAGCTCGAATGCATTAATAAACTAATCAACCAAATCGTCCTCTCTTTTTTAGAAACAGCTTGTCCGAGCTTTCAGAACCAACTGAGAATCCCATAGCTTCACTTGGAAAAGACATCTTCAAAACTACCTGTCCTACCTATCAACTTAGAGAAAAGGAAACTGAGGGAAGTGTCTTATCCTGCAGCACCAGGACTGGGAATACATTCTCCTGATTTCTATTCTAGTGATTTCCCCACCACATCCTGCTTCCTCTCAAAGCCCTATTTGTATTGTCATCATTTTTTGGCACCAATGGACAAGGTCATACTCAGTTAAGTGCTAAAGCAGTGAGCTCTGCCCTTTTCTCTCTTGCTACCAGGCAGTGAATTTTCCTGTCATTTTCCAAATCTCTTCTAAATGCCACATACTTTAGTTCTGACAGCTCATGCACCTGGTGGCCACAAATATTTCTTATCTGTGCTGAAGTAAGTTCATAAAGTGAGGGAGGAATTTCACTCCAGCCTTAGGAGTGTTTGTGCATCAGCAAGTTGCCAGTTTTTTCTGACATTTTTGCTCAAAATTATTTCTGGGGTCCCACTTTCTCATATGTGACTGTGTAGATTCCCTCCCTGAAACAGGGGTCATTTGGTTTGTACCTCTGAGCCGACTGACCTGTGTTTAACAACCAGGCCTGCAAAATCCTCTAATTTTGCCAGCTCACAAAACTACCCCACAAGAAAATAATGGTTTCCTTTTGTCAGATCTCTGCATAACAAAAGGCTGGCTGTAGGAAAAACAATGAAAAATACATTAAGAACATTTCTTCTTGACCTTGAGATCTTGATGGTAAAGATCAAGATGGTAAAGACTTCACAGAGACTACACTTAGTCCCAGGGGTTCTCATTTTATTTGATCACATTCTTCCTAGTTATACTATGGGGTGTATCTTGAAACCTTTTCTCTTCCCATTGCTTGCTGTTTGAAAATTTTAAATGGCAATAAACCCATTTCACCTGCAATACGCTTTTTTTTCTTTTTCCAAAAGTGCTTGGGAAATAGATTTTCTTTTTCTTTCTTAATAACAACATTTCAGCTCCATTTCTCACTAGCTCATATTTTCTAAGATTTGATCCAGGATTAGAGGTATCTTGAAGAAATTTAGAAGTCAAGGCACAGCTTTCCATGGGATTTAACAAATCTTAAAATGAAAAATGTCTTCTCGAATCTCGCTGTTTGGATAATTACCCAGGATATATTGAGTACCCAAATATCCTTGTTTTCTTGCTCTTGGTCAGAAGTCTCTGGCAGATGCTGTCAGTGCCCTGCCTGCAGCCCTCAGACCTTGCAGTGTGCCCTGACTGACTTCCAGTTGCCAGGATCTGCATATCTGTGTCCGAGGATTACTTTTCTGGAACTGCAGAAGACACCCTGTCTGCTGCCATGGCCAGCCAGAGCACCAGGGAACTTCTCTGGGAACAGCCATCAACCAATGACGCTTGGATAATTGGTGTAAATACCCTGGTTCACTTGCCCCTTGGGTGGGAAAATTCTGTGTGTGTTTTGTACCATTTCCTACAAGATAAATCTACAGTTCCCACTATGGCAGGAGACTTAACATTGGAGACTTTAATGCCCAGCTTCCCATCTCGTGTTACTTTCCTACTTCCCTATGAGTATTTCCTACACTTTCTCAAATAAACTCCCTGCATACAATTCTTTGCCTCAGAATCTGCTTCTGGGAAAACCATGAGGTTGAGTCATAAGGAGGTAAACTAAGCAGTTTCAGACAATCATGTGAAGGACTATAATTCTTTGATGTCTTGACACACACAGTCCAAAAAAGAACTGAATTTGCTGTTGCTTCCACATTTGGCAGGAGCATCATTCATACATTTCCCTCTCAGTGTGTGTTCCCTGAATGCTGGGGCTCATTCAAGGAGCTTTTCCTAAAATAACTTTATTCAGTTGTTTACTCCATGGAAAAGCCAGGAGTCTAGATGCTGAGTTCTAATCTTCACTCTGCTGTAAACTATCTGGGAGGGCTTGGGTTCCGTTGGTCTGAAAAATGTGGTTAGACTAGGTGTTCCAAGTTCCCTAAAACTCTAAGCATTTGATATTATGGTTTTCCAAGATTAGTTTTTTTCTCCTATTGAGAGTTCCCCATCCTTTGTATCATATAAGATGAGAAACAACTCAAATGTCCATCAGCAGATGAATGGGTAAACAAATTGTGGTATATTCATACAATGGGACATTATTCAGCCATTAAAAGGAATGAAGTACTGATACATGCTACAACGTGGATGAACCCTGAAAACATTATGCTATGTGAAAGACTCCAGGCACAAAAAGTCAACATTGCATGATTCCATTTACTTGTAATAACCAGAATAGGTAAGTCTATAGAAATAGAATGCAGATTGGTAGTTGCCAGAAGCTAAGGAGAGTAGGAGCAATGGCTTAATGGGCACATAGTTTACTTCTGGGGTGATGAAAATGTTCTGGAGCTAGAGGTGGTAGCTGTACAACATCATGAACATACTAAGTGCTACTAAATTGTTCATTTCTAAATGGTTAATTTTATATTTTATATGAATTTCACCTCAACAAAATAATTTTTATGAACTATAGAATGTTGCTGAACTATTTTTTCAGGCTGGAGTTAAAGATCTTTATCATAAACATTAGTATAGAGAATTACTGAAATGATACTTCTGATGATAATAGTCACAATTTATCAGACTTCTACTTTGCGCCTTGTGCTTCATGTTCATTGTTTTTAATTCTCACAGCAACCTTTATCTGTGCTGCACAGATAAGGACATTAGAACTCAGAAAGATTAAGTCAATTACCCAAGTTAGGCAGTTAGAAACTGGTAAAACTTATAAGACTTGAGGCTGTGTCTATCTGGAAATGCAATAAGAATTTAGAGTTATATCCAACTATATCAGTATCCATTAAATGTAAGTGAACTAAACACTCCAAGTAAAAGGCAGAGATTGTCAAACTTATAAAAAAAACAAGACTCAACTCTATGCTATTCACAAGAGAAGCACCTTAAGTATAAAGAAAAATTGAATGTAAAAGAATGGAAAACAATATATCATGTGAGCAGTAAGTATGAGAAAGCTGGTGTGGCTATTAATATCAAAGTAAACTTCAAGATAAGGAGTATTACCAGAGATAAAGAGAGTAACTTCAGAATGATAAAATGAATTTAATTAGATATTTCAAACTATTTAATCTCATCACAACTTTTTTTTACCCGTGACATCTTTGGTCACCACTCCTAATGTAAAGCCCCTACCATGAGCTGTTTTCTCCCCATCCCTGTATCGCTCTGAGTTTGTTCACCCTTGATCCATACTTTCAAAGCTCTCCACTATTCCCTCTGAAACACTGGATTATGGGATTAAATTCCTTTCAGTCTAAATCTCCTTATTGATCTCAGATCAATAGCCCACATTCATGAAGTACTTTGTCACTAAGTTCAGAATCATTCTCTCCATCACCCCTTCCAAGTCTTCCATCTTCCTTGGAGACATCGGTGCCCTTGTAGACCTTTGTTCTTCTCAAAGCAGTGAGCTTTACCTCTACACCACATCTTCTACTCATCCTCATAGCCAAAGATCAGTCCTTGCCATCACCTAGAAATGCCACACTCCGGATTCTTAAATTCATAAAATTTACTCTCTGGCCATTACCTCTTCTTCTTTCATTCATTCATCTCACAAATGTTTATTGACTATCTACTATGTTCCAGGCACTGTTGTAGGTGTTGGAGATACATCAGTTAATAAAACAGGTACAATTCCTATATTTTTGGAAATTATATCTCAGTTGTCCTCCAATTCTCTTGCTCCATTACCACATCTCTTCTCCCATCTCACTGAAAAAATGGGTTGTTTTGTATCAGCCTCCCTCTTTCTTCATTACTTTTCCTAACCATTCCACACTCCATACCAACTGTTGCATTTAACCATCTTGTCTCCTGCTCCCTTTGAAATATTTACTCTATAATACCGTTATACTAAATTTCTACTTTCAGACGAGATGGAGTAACAGAGACCAGATTTATTTTCCCACCCTAAACAACTAAAAAGTCAGACAAAAATACATGGAACAAAAGTTTTTAAATATTGGACATCAGGCACTACAGGATAGTGGTCCCTGAGAGAAGGGGTAATAATGAAGTGGACCCTATGATTAGCTCAGCTCACTGCCTGGCAACTATAATTCAATAAAGGAGAACCCAGGCAGAACCTGGAAGTCTCTCCGAATTGAGGAGATGAAGTTGGGTGTCTGGGGGTCACATAGCTAGAGTCTGCAGGGCAGAGAGGAGAGAGCTGTACAGAGACAGCTCCAGAAATCTGCAGAGGGTTCCCCTTGAGTTTTCATCTGAGTATTGATCAGTGCATGCATGTGATGATACTACCCAAAGCCAGGGAAAGAACAACCCCCAAAAAGCAGGCAGAATAGTCCTTGTAACTGACATAGGGCCGGGAATGATTTATAATACCTCAAGTTAGAGTCGAAAAGCCTTTTAATATGTGGGCATTAGATAGAGTTCTCTGAATGGTCTTGTCTCAGTTGTAGTAAAAATTAGCCTTAAACTAAAGGCTGCTATGATCACACCAAGAAAAGCTTAAAATCTCATCTCAAAAAGATCAAAGTGCTACCATGTAACTTAATTGCATCCAGCACAAGGGAGATTTAACATTTTTCAAAAATATCTAGCACCTAACAAAGCAAAATCCATCATGTCTGGAATCAAATAAAAAATTACCAGGCATGCAAAGAACCGGGAACACATGGCCCATAATGAGGAGAGAAAAAACAGTTAACAGAAACTGACCTAAATATGATACTTACAACAGAATTGGCAGACAAGGACATTCAAACATTATGTTTGAGAAGGTAGACAAAAAGTATGTGTAGCGCTTCCCTGGTGGCGCAGTGGTTGAGAATCTGCCTGCCAATGCAGGGGACACAGGTTCGAGCCCTGGTCTGGGAGGATCCCACATGCCGCGGAGCAACTAGGCCCATGAGCCACAACTACTGAGCCTGTGCGTCTGGAGCTTGTGCTCTGCAACAAGAGAGGCCGCAACAGTGAGAGGCCCACACACCGCAATGAAGAGTGGCCCCTGGTCGCCACAACTGGAGAAAGCCCTCGCACAGAAATGAAGACCCAACACAGCATAAAATAAATAAATAAATAAATAAATAAATAAAAATTTTTAAAGAAGTATGTGTATATTAAGCAGAGACATGAAAGGTATTTTAGAAAATATCAAATAGAACTTCTAAAAACAAACAAACAAAAATACAACATCTGGGATGAAAACTGATACATGAATTCAAACCAACAGCCTGACTTCATTCTCCTGAGGCTGCTAGAGACTGTATGATAAAATTATGTGGTTAGTACCGCCATCAATTCACATCCACGGTCTAAATGTGCTTTGTAGTTCTTCTAATGTGTCCATGGGCAGCTCCCTCTCCCATCCCCTCAGCAGTTTCTCCAAGCCTTCACCAGTCACCACCTCCCCTTTCCTTACTCTCATTCAATGATGTGGGAACTGCTTCACGGAGATAACAGAAGCCATCTGACAGGATATCTTACATCATTTCTTTCTTCTGGCCTCGGGATACCACCTCCCCAACAAAACACACCTTTATGATCTCTGAGACTCTGATGCACCCATCATCCGCCTTTTCTATATTTAAAGCTCTATCTCAGTTTCAGTATTTTCCTCTTAGCTTATAAATAGGATACTTCTTGTTGACCACAAAATAATCCTCCCTTAGCTTTAGATTCTTCCTTGTTAAAGAACAGTATATATGAAACTATAAAACTCTTAGACAAGTAACTGCTGAACAATCATCATGAGGACACTGGAACTCACCAAAAAAGATACCACCTCACATCCAAAGACAAAGGAGAAGCCGCAATGAGACGGTAGGAGGGGCGCAATCACAATAAAATCAAATCCTATAACCACTGGGTGGGTGACTCACAAACTGGAGAACAGTTATACCATGGAAGCCCACCCACGGGAGTGAAGGTTCTGAGCCCCATGTCAGGCTTCCCAACCTGGAGGTCCAGCAACAGGAGAAATTCCCAGAGAATCAGACTTTGAAGGCTAGCAGGATTTGACTGCAGGACTTCAACAGCACTGGGGGAAACAGAGACTCCACTCTTGGAGGGCACACACAAAGTATTGTGCACATCAGGACCCAGAGGAAAGGAGCAGTGACCCCATAGGAGGCTGAACCAGACCTGCTAGTGTTGGAGGGTCTCTTGCAGATGCATGGGGGTGGCTGTGGTTCACCACGGGGACAAGGACACTAGCAGCAGAGGTTCTGGGAAGTACTCCTTGGGGTGAGCCCTCCTGGAGTCCGCCATTAGCCACACCAAAGAGCCGGGTAGGCTCCAGTGCTGGGTCACCTCAGGCCAAACAACCAATGGGGAGGGAACCCAGCACCACCCATTGGGAAACAAGTGGATTAAATTTTTCCGGAGCTCTGCCCACCAGAGGAACACCCAGCTCTACCCACCAACAGTCCCTCCCATCAGGAAGCTTGCACAAGCCTCTTAGATGACCTCATCGACCAGAAGGCAGACAGTAGAAGCAAGAAGAACTACAAGCCTGCACCCTGTGGAATGAAAACCACATTCACCGTAAGATAGACAAAATGAAAAGGCAAAGGACTATATACCAGACGAAGGAACAAGATAAAACCCCAGAAAAACAACTAAATGAAGTGGAGATAGGCAACCTTCCAGAAAAAGAATTCAGAATAATGACAATGGTAATGATCCAGGACGTCAGAAAAAGAATGGAGGCAAAGATCGAGAAGATGCAAGAACTGTTTAACAAAGACCTAGAAGAATTAAAGAACAAACACCTAGAAAATTAAAGAACAAACAAACAGAGATGAACAATACAATAACTGAAATGAAAAAATACACTAGAAGGAATCAATAGCAGAATAACTGAGGCAGAAGAACGGATAAGTGACCTGGAAGACAGAATGGTGGAATTCACTGCCGTGGAACAGAATAAAGAAAAAAGAATGAAAAGAAATGAAGACAGCCTAAGAGACCTCTGGGACAACATTCAATGCACCAAAATTTGCATTATAGGGGTCCAGAAGGAGAAGAGAGAGAGAAAGGACCCAAGAAAATATTTGAAGAGATTATAGTCGAAAACTTCCCTAACATGGGAAAGGAAACAGCCACCCAAGTTCAGGAAGTGCAGAGAGTCCCAGGCAGGAAAAACCCAAGGAGAAACATGCCGAGACACATAGTAATTAAGTCGACAAAAATTGAAGACAAAGAAAAATTATTAAAAGCAACAAGGGAAAAATGACATATAATATACAAGGGAACTCCCATAAGGTTAACAGCTGATTTCTCAGCAGAAACTCTACAAGCCAGAAGAGAGTGACACAATATATTTAAAGCGATGAAAGGGAAGAACCTACAACCAAGATTACCCGGCAAGGATCTCTATTTAGGTCTTCTGCCCATTTTTTGACTGGGTTGTTTTTTGTTTTTAATACTGAGCTGTATGGGCTGTTTATATATTTTGGACAATTACAAATGAAGTGACCCATCTCCACTGCCACTGTTATGGTCACACCCTGTCCTTGCCTGGACAACTTGGCACTTGTCTCTCTACCACCAGTTTTCTGCCCTGTGCCCCACTTTCCTAATCCACTGTCTTAGTCGGCTCAGGCTGCTGTAACAGAACCCCACAGACTGGGTGGCTTGCGAATGCAAGTTTATTTCGCACATTTCTGGAGGTTGGGAAGCCCATAATCAGGGTGCCAGTAGATGTGGTACCTGGTGTGGAGCCACTTTTTGGTTCCCAGATGATCTTCTGTTTCCTGTAACCTCACATGGGGGAAGGGGGTTTTTCTGGCTCTCTTTTATAAGGGCACAAATCCCATTCATGAGGTCTCTGCCCTCACAACCTAAGCACCCCCCAAAGGCACCTCCTCCTAATACCGTCACACTGGGCTTTAGCACACATTTTGGGGGGACACATTTATCTCATAGCATCCCCCTTCTGAACTGCTTCCAGAGAGCTCCAAAACACAAATCTGATCATTGAGCCCCCCATTGAAATGCATTCAAAGCCTCTCCAGGATAAACTGCAAATGAGCACATGGTGGGCTGACCCCTGCCTGACTCTGCAGCTCTGCCTCTGCCCTCTCCCCCCACACGCCTTCATTTCTGCAGGACTGAATGCAGCATGAATCCTGTGCCTCCACATTAGGGGACCTTTTATCTGACTTGGCTTCTGCTTGTCCTGAGGTCAGGCCTTTGTACAGACATGGCCTTGTTCCGAGCACACAGCGCTGACCTCTGCCCATGGTAACATCCCCTCTGGGCAGATGTCTTCTTCTTTTTTTTTTTCCAACTAAATAATATTTTTATTTATGAAACTCAATGTACAAGATCCATTCTAGAAAAATTATAATTTAGATTATGTGGATAAGTAATGGTCTTCCTTGCGTATATAATAATTCATTGATTTTTTTGGTAAATAAATATTACAGAGTAATTAATAAAATTGGTATTAGTACAATAACAATATCATTAAATTGATTAATTTTACCTTTCTTTTTCTTTTTAAACTAAAAATAGAACCACCATATGATCCAGCAATTCCACTCCTAGGCATATATCCAGAGAAAACCGCAATTCAAAAAGATACATGCACCCCAATGTTCATTGGAGCACTATTGACAGTAGCCAAGACATGGAAGCAACCTAAGTGTCCATCGACAGAGGAATGGATAAAGAAGATGTGGTACATACATACAACGGAATATTACTCAGCCATAAAAAGGAATGAAACTGGGTCATTTGCAGAGACGTGGATGAACCTAGAGATTATCACACTAAGTGAAGTAAGTCAGACAGAGAAAGACAAATATCGTATGATATCACTTACATGGGGAATCTAAAAAGATGATACAAATGAACATATTTACAAAACAGAAACAGACTCATAGACTTCAAAAACAAACTTATGGTTACCAAAGGGGAAAGGTGGTAGGGGAAGGATAAATTAGGAGGTTGGGATTAACATATACACACTACTACATATAAAATAGATAGTCAACAAGGTCCTACTGTATAGCATAGGGAACTCTACTGAATATTCTTTAATAAACTATATGCGAAAAGAATCTGAAAAAGAATGGATGTATGTATATGTATAACTGAACCACTTTGCTGTACACCTGAAACTAACACAACATTGTAAATCAACTATATCCCAATATAAAATAAAAATTAAATAAAAAGCAGATGTCTTCTTAATTCTCTACACTTCCCCCCAGGGGCTGAGCTCCTTGAGAGCAAAAACTGTACCCTTCCTTCACGCTGCGCAGGTTTATTGAAATTATATTTAGTGTACATCCCCGTGCTTGATCTTTCTGCCCTCATCGCCAGTGTTTAGAAGATTATCTGGCATGCGGTAGAAACCTGAGAAATGTTTGTTGAATTAAATGTCAACTCTTTTCAGTTTAATCAGCATTAATTAATTAACAATCTTCAAAGTGCCTGCAGAGTATGAGGCAACGTGCCGCTGCTCAGGGAGGCTTGTAACCTAACCTGAAGAGAAGGGAGAAAGCGAACAGTTCAAGTTTTCCAGTAATGTCTCAGGGGAAGGCGACTAACAGAGCAGTGGCCTTGAGGAAAGGGAAGCAGGAGTCAAAGAGCTTGGCCTGCAGTTAACGGTAATTCAAACAGCAAACTCGTGCTTTCCTCTCCCTTATGTCGCTGGGGGACAAGTAGAAAATGCAGTCAATGGAAGTGAGAGGTAAGTGTGTGTCTGCATCGAAGGAGAGTTGCAAGCCCCCAGCTTGGCCTGTGGAGACCATTTTCTGTTCCTCCAAATTCTGCTGTGGCTCTCAGGAAAGGGTATTCTGAGAAATAGAGAGAAGGATCGTTTGCTTTGATTTTAGAATTGCTTGAATATTGACCGATAGCTGTTAAATGTCCATGTCCTGATATCATCAAAACCACCTTCTGATTCATAATGTAGCTTCCAGGTTTGTCTTCCCCACATACTCTTGGGCCACTGTTCTCTCTTACTGCTCAGAAGCACAAGTGCCACTCACACCAGATAAGTAAGTATCACAGTCCAGACGCTAATTACCACGGGACACCAGAGGCCAGGTGCTTACGTGGATTATATTTACGACATGAACGAATGGACAAGGAATCAAACTCAAGACTCTAATGCTTCACACTTTCATACTATCATTTACCACCCTGGATTACACTTATGTGCATACTCTATCTCTTTTCAAAGAATGGCCTCTTTTGAGGTCAAGCTTCACATTTGACACATCTCTATATTACACCATACTGGTAAGAATAATTTAGGTTATGCTACAATTGTGATTCCAAAATCTCAGTGGATTAACCCAACAAAACTTGCTCATTCTTGCTACACGCCTGCCCGGCACAGGTCAGCAGGGACAATTGCTCATGGTAGCCATAAGGGACCCAGGATGACAGGGGACCATATCAACAGTTACCTCCTTAATCATTGAATCAGGAAAAAGGGAACATGATAAATCGTGTGCTGTCTTTTAAAGAATTGTCTGGATGTGTCACATCATTTCTGCTCAGATTTCATTGGCCAAAGCATGTCACTTACCCACATCTAATTTAAAGGGACAAAGAAATACAATCCTACCCTGGGCCTGGAAGGAAAAATGAAATGTTTGTGAACAGCCTCATTGACAGCCACACTCATATAGCAGTTATCACTATGCACATAGTAGGCATCCAACAAATATTCATGAAGCAAATAAGAAGATATAGCAAACATTTAGATCAGAGATTCTCAACCTTAACTGGAGAAGCTTTTAAAAAATCCAGAAAGCCAGGCTGTACTCCAGACTATGTAAATTGCCATCTCTGGACATACCACAGGGGCCGTGGGATTTTTGTTAAACTCCCAGGTGGTTTCAATATGCAGCCAAGGTCAAGAACCATTGGTTTAGACTCTACCCCAAACATCATTCCATAGACCAGCCTGGCTTGAGTGCTGCACAGGAATGCTCAGTCTTGGCTACTTTATTTTAGTTATATGATATTTTAATTATATGATATTTTGATTCCTGAGTGTAACTGGTCAATGAAAGGAATAATTTTAAGATCCCCAAAGTCACATTTCTAGTAAGTTAACTATGTCCCATACTAGAGTATTTTGCATTTAATTTTATTCTCTATTGCTTGTCATTGCTTCATGTTCATTCAAGAGCTGCTTTCCCAACTGGACAGGAAGGTTCCTGAGGGCAGAGACCACACCTAGCACTTACAGCCACTCAGAGGGACACCAAGTTGACCCCAACGCAGGACACTCGGTAGTTGTTGCTGGTAGTTGCTCTGGGCACTGCCCTATGGCTTTCCTGATACAGTTCTCTCTGCCACCTGGCTTCACTCTGGAGAAAGACCCTTGATTATCAGGGCAGAATGTTTGCTTCTCTGTTTATACTCTATATTTTGCCTTCTTCCAAGAGGATTTGAGGTAAGGGACAGAACTTGTAATGCATTTGGCCAAAGACCACTGCAAAATTGCAGGAGTAAATAATAAGCAGCATATAATTATCAAAATTAATTTTAAAATGTGAAAACAGGCAAAACAATTCTGGCTTTCTATGCATAAAATATGCAACGTGCCTGAGATTATGGAATTGAGGGACTTTATCAGTAGTATCAATGGGTCATCACCCACTGATTCAACTTAACATGTGTCCACAATCCCTGTTTCCTCTGATTTTTAAAGCAGCCTGTGCAAAACTGAGAATCTTCAAAGACATACGTGTACTTATTCCACAATAACTTACTTTTCCAAGAGTATTCTTCAATATCCACTCTGAATCTTACTCCCTCTCCCTGGGAACTTCTGCCATGACTTTAGATAATCTATTATCTAATTACACAACCAGTATTATCTAATAACATAATGTTATTGGTAATTATGGATAATTATGATCCTCTAGTTCAGGGGATCCACAAGTTCAAATATGTTAGTTCAGAAAGTGCTAGGACTTTTTGATAAATGCACATGGCACTCAGGGACAGAAAAGCACAAGAATTCACACATCTGTGGGAAAGTGTGTGCTCACAGCAAGTCTCCCAAAGGCCATTTTGTGGAATCCCTCTTTTCCCTTTAATCTCAGTTGCTTTCTCTTGATCTCTATTATTCCTCTCTTGGCCTTATTTTCATTAAGCCTTAACAAGTTTTACTTAGAGGAGAGCATAATTTATCAAGAATAACAGTATAGGGACTTCCCTGGTGGCGCAGTAGTTGGGAATCCGCCTGCCAAGGCAGGGGACGCGGGCTCGGGTCCTGGTTGGGGAAGATCCCACATGCCGCGGAGCAACAAACCTGTGTGCCACAGCTGTTGCGCCTGTGCTCTGGAGCCCGCTCGCCACAACTACAGAAAGGCCTGCACACAGCAACGAGGACCCAACGCAGCCAAATAAATAAAATAAACATATTAATTAATTAATTAATTTAAAAGAAAGAATAACAGTAGGGCTTCCCTGGTGGCGCAGTGGTTGAGAGTCCGCCTGCCGACGTGGGGGACACGGGTTCGTGCCCCGTTCCGGGAAGATCCCACATGCCGTGGAGCGGCTGGGCCCGGGAGCCATGGCCGCTGGGCCTGTGCGTCCGGAGCCTGTGCTCCGCAACGGGAGAGGCCACAACAGCGAGAAGCCCGCGTACCGCAAAAAAAAAAGAATAACAGTATATGGTCAAGCTTATTAGACATACCTCACCGAGGGTGGAATTTACTTGATTCATCTCTGTTTCTCCCTTCGGTCCTTTCAATAGTGCCTTAACCACAGCAAGTACTCAATAAATGTTGAAGAAATGAATAAGTGCATAGTGTATGAGTTGAAGCTCCTGGTATTTTCCAGCCAATTAGCCTTTTAATTAGTCTTTAAAACATCAAGATGTAGCAGCGTTATTCACAATAATCAAAAGGTAGAAGCAATCCAAGTGTATATTGACAGATGAGTGGATAAATGAAATGTGGTTTATACATATAATGCACTATTATTCAGCCTTCAAAAGGAAGGAAATTCTAACACATGCTACAACACAGATAAATCTTGAGAACATTGTGCTAAGTGAAACAAGCCAGTCATGAAAAGACAAACATTATATGATTCCACTTTTATGAGGTTCACAGAGTAGTCAAATATATAGAAACAGAAAGTGAAATGGTGGCTGCCAGGGGTTGAGAGGGGGAAATGGGGAGTTATTGATGAATGGGTTATAGTTTTACAAGATGAAAAAATTCTGGAGATCAGCTGCACAGCAATATGAACATGAACTTTACTGAACTGTACCCTTAAAAATGATTAAGACAGTAAATTTTATGGTATGTTTATTTTACAATTAAATTTTAAAAAAATCAAGATCAAGCTAAGCCCCAAATCACACATTATTTGAAGTGCTGGCCCAAATAAACTTTAATTCAGTTTCTACTTTGTGTTTGGAGGAGCACATGGGATGGTGCATGCCACACTTAAAAGAATATGCAGAAAAAATAAACTATAATCAGAGCAATTGTGACTGGGTAAATATCGTGGCATAGAGGAATAGTGAAAGGAATAGGAGATGGCTAGCCTAGAGAGACATTTGGTTTGGAGGTTACCAAATTTTCTCAAGTATCTGAAAGGCTAAGCCTTGTGAAGGAGGGCTATTAGATCTGGCCCAGTTTCCTCCAAAAAAGAGAATGTGAGCTGGGTGGACGCTCCATAGATACAGATATCAACTCAAACTTTCTATAAAAATACTATCTAAATGGGGAATGAGCTGTCCCAAGGGGGATTTCCCTTTCAAAACAAGTCACCGAAACTACAATGAGATATCACCTCACACCAGTCAGAATGGCCATCATCAAAAAATCTACAAACAATAAATGCTGGAGAGGGTGTGGAGAAATGGAACCCTCCTACACTGTTGGTGGGGATGTAAATTGATACAGTCACTATGGAGAACAGTACAGAGGTTCCTTAAAAAACTAAAAACAGAGCTACCATATGACCCAGCAATCCCACTCCTGGGCATATATCTGGAGAAAAACATGGTTCAAAAGGATACACGCACCCCAATGTTCACTGCAGCACTGTTTACAATAGCCAAGACATGGAAGCAACCTAAGTGTCTATTGGCAGAGGAATGGATAAAGAAGATGTGGTACATATATACAATGGAATATTACTCAGCCATTGAAAATGATGAAATAATGCCATTTGCAGCAAACATGGATGGACCTGGAGATTATCATACTAAGTGAAGTAAGTCATACAGAGAAAGACAAATATCATATGATATCACTTATATGCAGACTTTTAAAAAAATGATACAAATGAACTTATTTACAACACAGAAATAGACTCACAGACTCAGAGAATGAACTTATGGTTACCAGGAGGAAGGGTGCAGGGGAGGGATAAACTGGGAGTTAGGGATTGACATGTACACACTGCTATATTTAAAATAACCAAAAAGAACCTACTAGAAAAAATAAATAAATAACAAAATAAAATAAAATTTCAGCTCCAAAAAAAAAAAAGAAGAATCTGAAAAAAGTAAACAAATGGACCTAATTAAACTTAAATGTTTTTGCACAGCAAAGGAAACCATGAACAAAACAAAAAGACAACCTACTGAATGGGAGAAAATATTTGCAAATGTTATGACTGATAAGAGGTTAATATCCAACATATATAAACAGCTCACACAACTCAACATCAGAAAACAAACAGCCAGATTAAAAAATGGACAGAAGACCTGAACAGACATTTCTCCAAAGAGGACATGCAGATGGCCAACAGGCACCTGAAAAGATGCTCAGCATCACTAATCATCAGGAAATGCAAATCAAAACTACAATGAGATATCACCTCACACCTGTCAGAACGGCCATCATCAAAAAGAAAACAAATAACAAACGTTGGTGAGGACGTAGAGAAAAGGGAACCCTCATACACTGTTGGTGGGAATGTAAACTGGCGCAGCCACTGTAGAAAACAGTATGGAGATGTCTCGGAAAACTAGAACTACCATATGATCCAGCAATTCCACTCCTGGGCATATATATGAAAAAAACAACATCAATTTGAAAAGATACATGCACTCCAATGTTCATAGCAACATTATTTATAATTGCTAAGATATGGAAGCAGCTTATGTGTTCATCAACAGATGAGTGGATAAAAAGAAGTTGTATACACACACACACACACACACACACACACACACACACACACTGGAATATTACTCAGCCATAAAAAAGAATGAAATCTTACCATTTGCAACAACATGGATTGACTTGGAGGGTTTTATGCTAAGTGAAATAAGTCATACAGAGAAAGACAAATACTATATGATATCACTTATATGTGGATTCTAAAATATAAAACTAGTGAATATAACAAAAGAGAAACAGACTCACAAATATAGAGAACAAACTAATGGTTACCAGTGGGGAGAGGGAAGAGGGAGGGGCAAATAGCAGTAGAGGATTAAGAGGTACAAACCATTATGCATAAAATAAGCTACAAGGAAAAAAAAAATAAGCTACAAGGATATATTGTAAAACACAGGGAATATAGCCAATAGTTTATAATACCTATAAGTGGAGTATAACCTTTAAAAGTTGTGAATCACTATATTGTACACCCGTAACTTGTATATTATTGTATATCCACTATACTTCAATAAAAAAATAGAATAGTCTGCAAAGCAGCTTATCTGGATGTTATAAAATTCTTCAGAAAATAGCTTGCTTCCATATAAGTGTAACTGGCTTCCCCGAACCCCTTATTTTCTTTGAGGTGTCCCACATTAATAAATGTTCTCTGCAATGCTGTCATCTACATAAAATCATCTCTTTAATTTGGGGCATTTCTTCTGGCCCAGTTTTCGTTGTATGACTTGGACAGGCTTGGACCTCACCCTCAGATCTCCATTAACTCCACCTGACTAATGAGGCCTCTCAGAGCCTCTCTGCTCTGCTCCTGACTGGTGACCTAAGGACCCAGTGGTGAGTCCGACTCCTGGTCTTGTAATGCAAACTCTTGCCCATTGGTAGCATAGCAAAGATTTCATATGGAATCTCTGAGTATTTGCTGCAATTCTAGTGCCTGCTTCTCTTCGTTTTATGGTCTGACCATGTGGTGATCTCTGTAAACGGAATGATGGTTCATAGAGATCTTAACATCTGTTGCGCTGGGTGAAAGATGAGAGAGAGTCTGGTTGGTTAGTGTCACCTATTGGTTTATCTATCTATCTGCTTTGAGCTTAAATCACTTAAGTCATACCCACTAGGAAGAGAACAGTTCTTTGATACGGTTCAGTGAATTTTGTAATTCTATGTTTACGTTTTATCCATGGCTAAAATTTTAGTAGTGAAGCCAGAAGCTGTGTCTGTATATTTTTACATAATTTAGAAAAATCTTTACCTCACATTGGGTCAACGTATCATACTTTCTCTGAATGGTATTACCTAGTTAGATTATAAAATCCTGGCCCCTTCCTTCTCTTTGAGATGTTCCTCTTAATTAGTATTCTTCCTATTGTAACAGCCTGAGTAAAAGCATCTTTTCATTGTCTGGTACATTTTTTCTTTTACAGGCAAGATGATCTTTAAGTATAGAACCGTGTATTTTACCACCCAGGACACTTTTGAGCATGAAAGAAGATATCACAAAGTAAATGTATAATTTTAAAGAATATTTACTTACTGATCAAGAAACTGTTTTTATTAAATTGGTAAACATACTTCTATTCAATTTTTTTCCATATAAATTTCTAAAAATAAAAATAGTATATATCTGTGTATACTGAAACAAAAAATGTTTTTATACTGTTTACCAAAATAATCCTCCAGATTGTACCCAGAATGATATTAAAAATAACATAAGCATTAAAAAATAATTCTGGGGGGAAGGAAAAGAATCATTCTGGGTACATATTCTTTTATTTTTAATCCATTTCTTAGCGGTATCAGTCTCTAGACAGTCAGTATCTTTCCAAAGAGTATATGTGGTTCTACTTTTAACTTTTTCATAAAACTGCTATCAATCTTCCTCACATTTACATTTTATTGTTGATGTATTTGAAACCGACCTTTCTCTGTAAGTCATAATATTTTTCATTTAGAAAATATTTTCTCTCTAAGTGTTGACATACCTGGTAAGGTCAGAGCAAGTGCTGATAAATGAAAGCTACCTGCAATTCTAATTTTTTATATAAAATTGTGAAAATATCTCAGCCCAAAGAGCCTCGTGGGTCCTGTTTCATCTCTGTTCATAATGTCTTTCTTAAACATTTTTATAAGATAACATTTATCAAACAACTTGTCTCTATTTATAATTCTATTGATTATTCAGACAAATTAAGAGGCTCCTAATGTTCTGTACTAGCAGAGAATATAAATTTATCCAATTAAAATTAGGAGAACCATCAAAATATTCTTTCTACATGTGGAGACATTCCAAAAAACAAGTGGAGAATATAAAAACTGTATCTTGTACACCATTTGAGTGTTTATTAATTTATTAGTTCAGGTTCTCCCTTTGCTTTTGTAGGCACACATTTCTACCTCCAAATGTTCTCAAGCTTTGTTTTTAGTAATTGCAATATGCTAAATGTTTCAAAAGCTGAACTTTTTTGATGCTCTATTTTTGTGTATTAGAGATTGTGCCTTAAAGATTTTCACCATAATCCAATGAAAATGTAGAGGATTAATTTACAAAAAAGTTCTATACCATCACTGAACATTTAGATTGATTTACAAAGTAGTTCTTCAACAGCTAAAAGTTTCTAAATGCTAATTGAAAGCAGGGAGGAGAGTGAATACTGCCAAGCTGCGGGGTTTTTTCCTTTAAATCAATAGCTTCATCACAAAAATTCTACATTTCAGTTACTGTGTACATATAAAAAACTATATATTTGACAACTACTACTTCCATTTTGATTAGAATACTGCAATTTGTTTGAATGAAATTTTAAAAAAGACCTAAGTACATATGGAAATTTAGCATCTCAGTATCAGATAAGGGTGGCACCTCAAATTATTACTGAAGTGATGGACGTTTTAATAAATAGTGGGTAAAAACTATTTGGAAAAAAAGATAACATTAGATCCATATCTCACAAAATACATATACATAAACTTACGGAATCTAAGTGTAAAAAAAGAAACAATACAAATACAAGTACACATGGTGAATTCCTCTTGAACGTCAGTGTAGGGAAAAGCTTTTTAACTATGACCCAAAACGGAGAGACAAATAGGAAAATAATCAATAAATTTTACTGCATCAAAAAAATCTGCATGGCAAAACCATTATAATCAAAGTCAAGGCCACAGGCAAAATGGAAGAAAATATTTGCTACATATACTATACATGAAGAAATAATAGCCTTTATGTATATATACTTTTTTAACTCTTGGAAATTGAGAAGATAAGGACCAAAAATCCACTAGAAAAATGAGGAAAAGATATGGAGACAATTCCCAAAAAAGGATATAAAAACAGCTCTCAACTACATGAAAATACATCCAAATTCAGTCATAATTAGAGAAAAGCAAATTATAACAATACTGAGATACGATTTTTCACCTATAAGATTCACAAAAATTAAAAAGTATGGTAACACCTGTTGGTGAGTCTGTGGGGAACCAGGCATTCTCATATATTAACTGATAGGACTGAAATCTGATCGAATCCTGCTGGGGGGAATTTGGCAATACCTACAAAACTACGTGTACTTCTTTTTTACATTTTCTTACGGTGATACAATATACATGACAAAATTTATCACTTTAACCATTTTTAAGTATACAATTCAGTGCCATAAGTACATTATCATTGCACAACCATCACCACTATCACTTTCAGAACTTCTGTGTCATCCCAAATAGAAACTCTCTACCCTTTTAAACAGTAACTCCTCAATCCCTTTCTCCCAAACCCCTTATAACTTCACTCTATTTCCTGTCTATGATTTTGACTACTATAAGTACCTTATGTAAGTGAAATCATATAATTTCTTCCCTTTTGTGTATGGCTTATTTCACTAAACATAATGTTTCAGAATCTCATTCTTTTTTTAAAAATTAATTTTTTTTAATTTTTGAATTTTATTTATTTATTTTATACAGCAGGTTCTTATTAGTCATCAATTTTATACACATCACTGTATACATGTCACTCCCAACCGCCCAATTCATCACACCACCATCCCCAGACCCCCCCGCCGCTTTCCCCCCTTGGTGTCCATACATTTGTTCTCTACATCTGTGTCTCTGCCCTGCAAACCAGTTTATCTGTACCATTTTTCTAGGTTCCCCATATATGTGTTAATATACGATATTTGTTTTTCTCTTTCTGACTTACTTCACTCTGTATGACAGTCTCTAGATCCATCCAAGACTCAACAAATGACCCAGTTTTGTTCCTTTTTATGGCTGACTAATATTCCATTGTATATATGTACCACAACTTCTTTACCCATTCGTCTGTTGATGGGCATTTAGGTTGCTTCCATGACCTGGCTATTGTAAATAGTGCCACAATGAACATTAGGGTGCATGTATCTTTTTGAATTATGGTTTTCTCAGGGTATATGCCCAGTAGTGGGATTGCTGGATCATATGGTAATTCTATTTTTAGTTTTTTAAGGAACCTCCATACTGTTCTCCATAGTGGCTATATCAATTTACATTCCCACCAACAGTGCAAGAGGGTTCCCTTTTCTCCACACCCTCTCCAGCATTTGTTGTTGGTAGATTTTCTGATGATGTCCATTCTGACTGGTGTGAGGGGATACTCCACTGTAGTTCTGATTTGCATTTCTCTAATAATTAGTGATGTTGAGCAGCTTTTCATGAGCTTCTTGCCACCTGTATGTCTTCTTTGGAGAAATGTCTATTTAGGTCTTCTGCCCATTTTTGGATTGGGTTGTTTGTTTTTTTAATATATAGCTGCATGAGCTGTTTATATATTTTTGAGATTAATCCTTTGTCCATTGATTCATTTGCAAATATCTTCTCCCATTCTGAGGGCTGTCTTTTGGTCTTGTTTATGGTTTCCTTTGCTGTGCAAAAGCTTTGAAGTTTCATTAGGTCCCATTTGTTTATTTTTGTTTTTATTTCCATTTCTCTAGGAGGTGGAACAAAAGAGATCTTGCTGAGATTTATGTCAAAGAGTGTTCTTCCTACGTTTTCCTCTAAAAGTTTTATAGTGTCCAGTCTTACATATAGTTCTGTAATCCATTTTCAGTTTATTTTTGTGTATGGTGTTAGGGAGTGTTCTAATTTCATTCTTTTACATGTAGCTGTCCAGTTTTCCCAGCACCACTTATTGAAGAGACTGTCTTTTCTCCATTGTATATCCTTGCCTCCTTTGTCACAGATTAGTTGACCATAGGTGCGCTGGTTTATCTCTGGCTTTCTATCTTGTTCCATTGATCTGTGTTTCTGTTTTTGTGCCAGTACCATATTGTCTTGGTTACTGTAGCTTTGTAGTATAGCTTGAAGTCAGGAAGTCTGATTCCTCCAGTTCCGTATTTTTCCCTCAAGGCTGCTTTGGCTATTTGAGATCTTTTGTGTCTCCATACAAATTTTAAGATTTTTTGTTCTAGTTCCATAAAAAATGCCATTGGTAATTTGATAGGGATTGCACTGAATCTGTAGATTGCTTTGGGTAATATAGCCATTTTCACAATATTGATTCTTCCAATCCAAGAACATGGTATATCTCTCCATCTGTTTGTGTCATCTTTAATTTCTTTCCTGCGTCTTATAGTTTTCTGCATACAGGTCTTTTGTCTCCCTAGATAGGTTTATTCCTAGGTATTTTATTTTTTTGTTGCAATGGTAAATGGGAGTGTTTCCTTAATTTCTCTTTCAGAGTTTTCATCATTAGTGTATAGGAATGCAAGAGATTTCTGTGTATTAATTTTGTATCCTGCAACTTTACCAAATTCATTAATTAGCTCTAGTAGTTTTCTTGTGGCATCTTTAGGATTGTCTATGTATAGTATCATGTCATCTGCAAACAATGACAGTTTTACTTTTTCTTTTCCAATTCCTATTCTTTTATTTCTTTTTCTTCTCTGATTGCTGTGGCTAGGACTTCCAAAACTATGTTGAATAATAGTGGTGAGAGTGGACATCCTTGTCTTGTTCCTGATCTTAGAGGAAATTCTTTCAGTATTTCACCATTGAGAGTGATGTTTGCTGTGGGTTTTGTCACATACGGCCTTTATTATGTTGAGGTAGGTTCCCTCAATGCCTACTTTCTGGAGACTTTTTGTAATAAATGGGTGTTGAATTTTGTCAAAATCTTTTTCTGTGTCTATTGAGATGATCATATGGTTTTTATTCTTCAATTTGTTAATATGGTGTATCATGTTGATTGATTTGCGTATATTGAAGAATCCTTGCATCCCTGGGATAAATCCCACTTGATCATGGTGTATGATCCTTTTAATGTGTTGTTGGATTCTGTTTGCTAGTATTTTGTTGAGGATTTTTGCATCTATATCCATCAGTGATATTGGTCTGTAATTTTCCTTTTTTTGTAGTATCTTTGTCTGGTTTTGGTATCAGGGTGATGGTGGCCTCATAGAATGAGTTTGGAGTTTTCCCTCCTCCGCAAATTTTGGAAGAGTTTGAGAAGGATGGGTGTTAGCTCTTCTCTAAATGTTTGATAGAATTCACCTGTGAAGCCATCTGGTCCTGGACTTTTGTTTGTTAGAAGATTTTTAATTACAGTTTCAATTTCATTATTTGTGATTGGTCTGTTCATATTTTCTATTTCTTCCTGGTTCAGTCTTGGAAGGTTATACCTTTCTAAAAATTTGTCCATTTCTTCCAGGTTGTCCATTTTATTGGCATAGAGTTGCCTGTAGTAGTCTCTCATGATCCTTTATATTTCTGCGGTGTCTGCGGTAACTTCTCCTTTTTCATTTCTAATTTTATTGATTTGAGTCCTCTCCCTCTTTTTCTTGATAAGTCTGGCTACTGGTTTACCAATTTTATCTTCTCAGAGAACCAGCTTTTGGTTTTATTGATCTTTGCTATTGTTTTCTTTGTTTCTATTTCATTTATTTCTGCTCTGATCTTTATGATTTCTTTCCTTCTGCTAACTTGGTTTTGTTTTTTCTTCTTTCTCTAGCTCCTTTAGGTGTAAGGTTAGATTTTTTTTTGAGATTTTTCTTGTTTCTTGAGTTAGGCTTGTATAGCTTAAACTTCCCTCTTAGAACTGCTTTTGCTGCATCCCATAGGTTTTGGATCATTGTGTTTTCATTGTCATTTGTCTCTAGGTATTTTTTGATTTCCTCTTTGATTTCTTCAGTGACCTCTTGGTTATTTAGTAACGTATTGTTTAGCCTCCATACGTTTGTGTCTTTTACGTTTTTTTCCCTGTAATTCATTTCTAATCTCATAACATTGTGGTCAGAAAAGATGCTTGATATGATTTCAATTTTCTTAATCTACTGAGGCTTGATTTGTGACCCAAGATGTGATCTATCCTGGAGAATGTTCCGTGCACACCTGAGAAGAAAGTGTAATCTGCTGTTTTGAATGGAATGTCCTATAAATATCAATTAAATCTATCTGGTCTATTGTGTCATTTAAAGCTTCTGTTTCCTTATTTATTTTCATTTTGGATGATCTGTCCATTGGTGTGAGGTGTTAACGTCCCCCATTATTATTGTGTTACTGTCGATTTCCTCTTTTATAGCTGTTAGCAATTGCCTGATGTATTGAGGCGCTCCTATGTTGGGTGCATATATATTTATAATTGTTATATCTTCTTCTTGGATTGATACCTTGATCATTATGTAGTGTGTCCTTCCTTGTCTCTTGTAACGTTCTTTATTTTAAAGTCTATTTTATCTAATATGAGTATTGCTACTCTAGCTTTCTTTTGATTTCCATTTGCATGGAATATCTTTTTCTATCCCCTTACTTTCAGTCTGTATGTGTCTCTAGGTCTGAAGTGGGTCTCTTGTAGACAGCATATACATGGGTCTTGTTTTTGTATCCATTCAACAAGCCTGTGTCTTTTGGTTGGAGCATTTAATCCATTCATGTTTAAGGTAATTATCGATATGTATGTTCCTATGACCATTTTCTTAATTGTTTTGGGTTTGTGTTTTGTAGGTCCTTTTCTTCCCTTGTGTTTCCCACATAGACAAGTTCCTTTAGCATTTGTTGTAGAGCTGGTTTGGTGGTGCTGAATTCTCTTAGCTTTTGCTTGTCTGTAAAGCTTTTGATTTCTCCATTGAATCTAAATGAGATCCCTGCTGGGTAGCGTAATCTTGGTTGTAGGTTCTTCCCTTTCATCACTTTAAGTATATCATGCCATTCCCTTCTGGCTTGTAGAGTTTCTGCTGAGAAATCAGCTGTTAACCTTATGGGAGTCCCCTTGTATGTTATTTGTCGTTTGTCCCTTGCTGCTTTCAATAACTTTTCTTTGTCTTTAATTTTTGCCAATTTGATTACTATGTGTCTTGGCACGTTTCTCCTTGGATTTATTTATCCTGTATGGGACTCTCTGCACTTCCTGGACTTGGGTGGCTATTTCTTTTCCCATGTTAGGGAAGTTTTGAACTATAACCTCTTCAGATATTTTCTCAGGTCCTTTCTCTCTCTCTTCTCACTCTGGGACCCCAATAATGCGAATGCTGTTGCATTTAATGTTGTCCCAGAAGTCTCTTAGGCTGTCTTCATTTCTTTTCATTCTTTTTTCTTTATTCTGTTCTGCACCAGTGAATTCCACCCTTCTGTCTTCCAGGTCACTTATCTGTTCTTCTGCCTCAGTTATTCTGCTATTGATGCCTTCTAGTGTAGTTTTCATTTCAGTTATTGTATTGTTCATCTCTGTTTGTTTGTTCTTTAATTCCTCTATGTCTTTGTTAAACATTTCTTGCACCTTCTCGATCTTTGCCTCCATTCTTTTTCTGAGGTCCTGGATCATCTTCACTATCATTATCCTGAATTCTTTTTCTGGAAGTTTGCCTATCTCCACTTCATTTAGTTGTTTTTCTGGGGTTTTACCTTGTTCCTTCATCTGGTACATAGCCCTCTGCCTTTTCATCTTGTCTATCTTTCTGTGAATGTGGTTTTTGTTCCCTGCTTGTTGAAGAAGGACGTTGCAGAGCCTTCCCAGTGGGAGGTGCGGGTGAGGTCAGCTGCACAGCGCAGTCTCATATTAGTTTTTAAATGTTAAAGATTCAATACGATTGAAATAAGTTGGTCCAAAGGGAAATTTAGTTCTTCACTCATGATTTTACTTATGAATTATTTTCCTGAACTGGTACTTAATCCACAAATTTATATATTTTAAAACAATAGCTGCTAGTGTTGGAGGGTCTCCTGCAGAGGCAGGGGGTGGCTCTGTCTCACCGTGAGGACAAGGACACTGGCAGCAGAAGTTCTGGAAGTACTCCTTGCTTGAGCCCTCCCAGAGTCTGCCTCATTCTTTTTTATGGCTGAATACTACTCCATTGTATACGCATAACATTTTGTTTGTCCATTCATCTGTTGATGGATACTTGGGTTGCTTTCACCTTTTAACTATTGTGAATAATGTTGTTATGAAAACAGGTGTACAAGTACCTGTTTGGGTCCTGTTTGCAACTCTTTTGGAGTGGATCTGCTAGGTCTAGAGGAATTGTATCTTCAGCTGTTCGAGGAACTGCCAAACTATTTTCCATAGCTATCTTTTGACCCAGCAACTCTAATTCTACTTTTAGGAATCTACCTTGAAGGCACACATCCAACAAAAGAAAAATATATAGGCACAAGGTTATTTGCTGCAATACTGTTTGTAACTGACAATATTAGAAACAACTTCAGTGCTCACATGTAGGAGAGTGGGTTGAATAAACATAGTACATCTACCCAATGGAATAATATACAACTGTAAAAAAGAGGAAGATTTCTGTGAGTTGATATGGTGTAATTTCCAGGATATATTATATAAAAAACTAAGTTCAAAAGCCTATTTATAGTATGCTACCTTCACATGAGAAAGCAGGATATAAGAAAATATATGTATATCTGCTTACCTGTGAAAGAGAAACATAGGACTGATAAAACCAGAAATTAAACCCTGTAGGTTCCTACAGAGAATGGGTGGGGATGGACTGGAAAAAATGGGAGAATGGGAATGAGGTAGCCGGAATGGGAAAAAAGCAACTTTTCTTTGAGTATATGTTTTTTACAGCACTGACTCGGAACGAAAATAATATTTCACAAACTGCAAAACGCATATATGTGGAATCTAGAAAATGGTACAGATGAACCTATTTGTAGGGCAGGAATAGAAACAAAGACGTAGAGAACGGATATGTGGACACAGGGCATGAAGGGGAGAGTGGGATGAATTGGGAGATTGGGGCGGGATGGGATATATGTATACATATAGCTGATTCACTTCACTGTACAGCAGAAACTAACACAACATTGTAAAGCAATTATACTCCAATTATAATATATATATATAAATCAATCAGAACATGGAGGGAACCTGAAATGGAATACAAACAGTAATATGAACCTAAATGTATCACTAATGAATAATATAAGTATATTGAAGGGGTGAGGAAAAAAGGAACTGACCTAAGTAAATTTGGAAGACATGATTTTGACCTCATACTATAAGGCTAAAAGCTGAAGGTACTGTATACAGATGCCCTTGCTAGTAAATTTGTTTCTAACTGGGATGTGGGCTAGCTATTCTGAAACTATTTTATGTGTATACTAGAATTGAACAAATAAGAACATACAGATAAAATGAGCCAGGTTTCTCACTGCCAGAAAGATGGTACAAATAAGGAAAGGGGAAAGAAAATCTCAAAAGAATGACCCCTATGGTATTGGATTAGTGTCAAAAGTATCACTATAAACTCATTTGTGTGTGTGTGTGTGTGTGTGTGTGTGTGTGTGTGTATAGACAGATAAATACAAAAGTATAGATATATGTATGGATTAGTATACATACACAATGTTCCTTGTCTGCTGGGACAGCCTAGAAACAATGATACCCTAGTAGCCATGAGCACATCTAGTGCTCAGATTCTGTTCCCTAAATACCATTCTCAAATAAAAGAACCAGGCTCCTTGGAGAAGTGGGTGATTCCAGGACCAGAGTCGGCAAAATACAAGATGAGCCTGGAACATCTTGGTATGCCAGAATACACAGAAATACTCATGAAAGGATGGGGCCATGTCAACAGAACATTGAACCCACTCGAAAGAGATCCCAATGGCCAAAGCTGGAATAATTTTGAGCAAGAAGAGAAACAAAGATAGCATTGGATTATAACCTATAGAATAAAATAAATATCAGTGAGTCTACACTGATATAAACATTTTAGTAAATAAACAGGGTAGAAGAGACAACCCTTCCTTACAGAAGAAATTCAATTAATAAGTGTAAAAGGAATGGGTGAATAAGGAAAAAGCTCCACAGTAAAAATAATTGTTGTGGGGATTAATGGATGCTAAAATTAGTAGGTGAAAATTTAAGAAGAAACAGGAAACTTACATAGTCTTAAAATTTCTCCCCAAATATATTTATTGATGATAAATGGGAAAACAGTAATTTTACTGTGTAGAAGCTAGGAGATACCACCTTAACCAGCAATTAAGGTTAACATCTCTAGTAATAAGACATGGACATGATGTACCCCCTGATGCTATGCAGAAAGGGCCCAATATCACTTTCATAGTATTCTTGCTAAAAATGCCTAACCTCATCTAAGCATGAGAAGACATCAGATAAACCCAGATTTGTAGAATGAGGCACATTGTGCAAAATAGTCCCCTTCAAAAGTGACAAGGCCACAAAAGTCAAGGGAAAGACTGAGAAACTGTCACAGACTGGAGGGGATTAAAGAGAAACAACAACTAAATCCAACGTGGGATCTTAGACTGGGTCCTGGAATAGAAGAGTATGTTAGTGAAAATTCAAATAAGGCAAATAGCTTTAGTTTACAGTATTGTGCTAATGTTTAATTTCCTTACATAACCTACTGTGGTTATGGAAGAGGTTCAAATTCGGGAGACTGAGTGAAGGATATACAGGAATTCTCTGTACAATTCTGCAACTTTTCTACAAGTGTAAAACTATTTCAAAAGAAAAAGGGGTTTTGTTTTTTAAAACCTTGCTGGACCTGAGGTACCTTATCAAAAAAACGAGTGGTTTGCACCTTCCGTGTTCTAAGCTCTATTTTGGATATGAAATCATGAATCACCAATCACCACGCTAAACAAACATCACCCTTCTTCCATCAACATGTGCTTGAGCAATAACGATCATCTTGGTTTACTAAAAAAGTATTTTGTTTCTGATGAAGGAAGCACTCCAGTGTACATACATTACTTTGAAGCAGTTGCTGGGGTTAGTATTTCTTTAAGAAATGAACCAGATCCCTCCTCAAGGCTGGCCATTTTCTTACCTCAGCTCAAGTCAAGGTTGGAAGATTGAATAAGACCAGAAATTAATCACTGAACAATTTAATCAGTTACTCACATCCTACGGCAATATCCATTTTCGTATCAACAGCCACCAGGTATTGAGAATCTGCCCTGAACAGGGTTCGTCACCAGGCTGTATATAAGAAGATCTCCAATCCCTTAGAGGCACACAGTTGGAACTTGTTACTGACTCCATTTCTTCCAGACAAGGACCAAGGGGCTCAGAGGGATCAAGCAAGTGGAAAAAAGGGTACAAAGCGTAAGATCTTTCCACCCCACTATTCTAGACACAAACAAGCTGAAGAAAACGTTAACAGCAGCAACGCAAAAAGAAGTCAATTCCTCACTCCACATTTTTATCTCAGTCATAATAATGGGGAGAGAAATAATGAAAATACAGCTCAGGTTTCTCACCCCTCTTTTTTTAAACAAAAAGTTTGTTAAACTTGGGAGGTAGGGCACGAAGAGAGAAAAAGAGGGGAAGAGAGAGAGAGGGAGGGAGGGAGGGAGGGAGGATACACGGGGCTGAGGGAGGGTACATGGTGGGGAGGGAGGGTGGAGCGGTAAACTTGCCAGCTCCGTTAATAACATAGATAAAAGCGCACAGCCCCCGGAATTACCAAATGCATACATATTCAAATAAATAAAACGACTTTCCCAAGAGCGCCATTCATATTGTACCATAGAAGGAAAGACTCTCTTCATTATTCACCTTTTTCCTATTTGTCTATTGGGGGAGGGAGGGTTCTCCTAGAAAGACAGCAAAAATCTTTCTTCGGTCCCTTAGCCCTAATTGATGGGCTGTTTTTATACAACAGTGCCATCTACTGGCATGACTCAGAATTACAGGACACTATAGAAATTATCAGTCTGTTTTCTGCCTCACTTTTAAAACAAGTTTTAAAAAGTTAAGATCTCCATTCTCCGTTACTGTTACCCACGGCTCCATCTTATTAACAAATACATCAGTAGGGGGCAAAGCCCTAATCAAATCCTGGGTGTGCACTAAAACCACACAACAGCCTACAAACGTTACTCAAGGATTTCATATTGGAACAAATAGAAACAGACCCGCGTCTGGGAGTCTGAGTTTCTTTTTCTTTTGAAACTGAAAAAAATTTATTGCCAAGAAATTGTTATTTGTAGAAATATAAGAACATTTAGAGAGGCCAAAGGGCTACATAGCCACCATAATTCTTCTGGTAACTAACAGCTACCCTTTAGATTGCTTTAGGCGTTTATTATTTACAATTGTAGTATCATACTGTATGTCGTCCTATAAACTCTTCCATTAGCAATAGTAATAATATTATAATTATTATTTATACTCACCATTGTTCCAAAAATGTTAACTCTTATGGTTTAAGGTCAATGCACATCACTATTACATTTCAGTTCATTTGGACAACAGGGTCTCAGGACATCTTTAAGTGAGGACTTGATTCTCCCATGGGTGTTTATCTGTTTAATCAGCCCTAAAACATCTTCTATTAATAAGACGGCAAGAAAGTAAATACTTCTTCCCTTTCTAGGTCCCCCTTGTTTCAGACTCCTTCACATGGAAGAAGGGAAGTGGGGAGGCTGAATCACAAAACAGAAAATAAATGAAAAGACCTGTTTCAAAAAGTTTCTGAACCATGAGTCCTCAGGGGTTCCTTAAGTATTTAGCAACTGTAGGGAGGGAGTACATTGTAGAAGACTAATTCCAATTTTTAAGAGGAACATGGAGGCCACTGGAATTATCTTGAATGCCTCTGCTTTTCATAAAGAAATTTATAAGCCACAAACCATTGAATGATTTCCTCCAAAATTATTCAAAGTTCTAAAAAGAGCAGTATTATTACCAGTTAGGCATTATTAAAGCAAAGATCCTCAGTGCCTATGGGTTCAATTGGTCAGCGGTGCCCTTTCCTCTACGTGTTTGCTTGATCTGGGTATGGAGTATATCTGCCTATTTTGTAGAACTTGGAAGATAATTTCATTTTTAAAAGGCTGCTATAGGTTTATGGTTTTTCTATATCTACTTCTTTGACACATTTTGGCTCGTATTAATGATTTACTTGATTCTGAGGCCTTGTTCAGGAATACAACCCCCCCCAACTAGAATACCATTCCTTTGGGAAAATATGCAACACTTAGCAACGATTTACTTCACAGAGTGGTTTCCAGGAGACCATTGTGGAAATAAAAAGTAATGTGCCTGTACTCGATTTTGGCGTTGCCAACTAAAATTGGCACTTGCCATCTGTTTCTACTAGAATGAAGTCATTAGCCGCTGTACTCACTGACCTTCAACACACCCTGAAGGGAGCTCAGGGCAGAGATCAGGCATGAGGCGCTCTGAGCTCTGGAAAAAACTGACAGAACAGGCCTTCCGATAGTTAGACATTTTCAGGAGAAAATTTTATGAACCCAGTTTCCTGCATCTTCTCATACCTAGAAAAGCACTAAAATCATTAACGGAAACATCTGCTCCTCGGGGCTAGCGGCAACTTTCTGCCGAAATGTGTGCTTGACTCCAAGTAGCCCCTTCACCAGAATCACACATAGATTGCCCTCGTCCGCTACCTACCTCCTCGGAGCTCTCTGCGAGGCTGTCTCCCAGCTGTAGTCCTCATTATGCCTCACAAGCGACACGTTCTTTTCAGTCGTTAAGAGTTCTGTGAAAACAAACATGATTCCTCATATATTACAGAAGGCAAATGAAGTCTCGGAGCACGAGGGATTTTGTCTCCCAAGGAACAGAGCAGAGGCTACCCCTCCATCTTCCTTCCACAGCGCATTATTTATTTATTTATTTATTTATTTTTGGCGGTACGCGGGCCTCCCACTGCCATGGCCTCTCCCACTGCGGAGCACAGGCTCCGACGCACACGCTCCGCGGCCTGTGGGATCTTCCCGGACCGGGGCACGAACCCACATCCCCTGCATCGGCAGGCGGACTCTCAACCACTGCGCCACCGGGGAAGCCCCCCACAGTGCATTATTTTCTTAAGTTATATTCTTGGCCTATCCTCGACCAGGGTAATAAGAGTCAAGGGTGTGGACCTGCATGCCTGGGTTTGAGTCTGTTGCAAGTCTGTGCTTTCCTTAACGGTGCATTAGGCAAGTTGAGCCCTCTGTACTCAGTGCTCTTATCAGTAAGAAGGGATGATGACAATAATGGTACATAATCTCATAGAATTGTTATGATGATTAAATAAACTAATATAGTATCTAGAACAGTGCCTGGCAGATAACAAAATATCAGCTATCATTATCTACATGGTCAATAAAATCATACACTAATAGTTATTTCGAGTACTCCAAAACATCAGCAAAGGCATTAACACAACTTAAATGGCGTTCGTCAAGTCAGCAATTTCCATTTGATGGGTTCCTACTATATGCCAGACACATTACGGAGTTTCTCTTATTTGCTCTTTTCTCCCTGTGTTAGAGATGGCAAACCAGAGTCTCAGAAAAATTAAGCAACTTTCTTAAGCCCATACAGCCACCAAGTGACAAAGCCTGGCTGAAACTCCAGGCTCCCCCACTGCTAAGGCCTGCAGACGTTCCAGCCATAAGCTAGATGACAGCACAGCAAACTGAAGTTAACCTTGCTGCATTGTTTATCTCATAACAAGAACAACGGTCTGGCTCAGAGTTCAAAAGACGCACTTCTGATTGTGAATGTACCACAAATTTCTTTTTAAACCATAGCTCATTTTAAGCTATGTCATTCTCTGAGTGTTTGTGTCTGAGTGGACCCAGTGCCAGACCTTGTGCCAGGGCCTAGAGAGTCCATGGTGAACAAGACACAGTCCGTGAGTTCAAGTTGCTCACAGGCTTGGGAGAAGGGGGAGTCAGACCACTAATGGGAAATTGTAGTGCGTAATGGAAAGGGTTCCCAAGTACTGTAGACTAAGATGCTAGAGGGATATATTTCTTAGGAGGGGCACCAGCCCAGCCTTGTGGGGTAAACGGTGGGTGGGGAACATCAACCATTTTTCTGGAGGAATGGATAGATGAGCGAATACTTTCCCTATCCCATCAGGTTGAAAATAGCACCAGCTGGCACATGATCATGACCTGATCATCATGAGGCATGCACCTAAGACCCATTATCTCATTTAATCCTCACTACAATTCTCTAGGGGTAGTACTATTATTCCCATTTTGCAGGTGAGAAAATTGATGCTTTGAGAAACTAAGTTGTCTAATGTCACCCAGTTGGTAAGTGGTGTGCCCAGGATTTAAACCTGGTCCGTCTGAGCAATACGCCCAGGCCATTAACCACTCCACTGGACTGCCTCCATGCTTACATTGTTTTATTGTGTTTGGTGTAGATGAATCTGAATAATAACTCTGCCTTCATACATATCTGTAGATTGCTGTTTCACTTGTTTCAACAAGCATTATTCCATAGATAAACAACTGTCATTCCAAAAGAAAAGTTCTTACTCATAACTCTTCATGTTAATAGGCTGAACCCAGTGCACTGCCTTTTTCTAACGCTTACAAAGGTGCACAGTTCTTGCATCGTTTCCCATGCAGCACAATAGGTTGGTAAACTTGGGAAAGGATCCTTCAGGTTTGAATTGACTTGGTGGATCCAGATCCCCAGTCTTCTATTCTAAGTTCTGTTTGAAGGACTTGCAGCTGTTCGCTTGGAAGGTTGTACAAGGCAACACAAGGCTATGGGAAAACAGACTGGTCTAACCTTGGTCTGATTCCTTGAGAAATCTGCAAAAGGAGGTAAGTTACTTAAGGCCCTCCTGATGTCCTCTTACGTCAGCATGAATCAAGACCAGCTGAACAGCTATCCAAAAAGGAGGACGCTGGAACATGTAGCAAGATGTAATTAGCTGGAAGGTAGAATATGAGTAAAGCATGATGAGTGCAACATGCAATGACCAGCCAGCTGCTCTGGCCACATTCTCTTCTGGGGCATCATTGCGGGCAAGGTCTGGCCCCTGACTCCCTTCCTTCTCTCATCTCCTTCAACCTCCCCTTCTCCCCCTCCCCTCCCCCCATCTCAAAACATCATCACCACTCGCAATCCATCCACAACAAGGCTCTTGCAGCTCCCCTACACAAGTCAGGCTCTTTCTGACCTCCCAGCTACTACACAAGTACTTGCCTCTTGCTCTTTCCCTGGCATGTCCTTCTGCACATGTCCTTGACCTCTGGCTTCGCACTCTCTCCTCAAGGTTAAGTCCCATTCAGATCCTCTCCAGAGATTCCTTTGAGTCCTCATTAGAAGAATCAGGAGCTTTCTCTTTGGACTTTCCACTGAGCCCTCCGAAAGCCTTTATTCCTTTCCTGACACCACTGCTCTAATTCCTTGCTGCAGTTCTGCTTCCCTGATGCACCACGCAGACTGGAGGGCAAGAATCATATTCTATTCATCTTGAACTCACTTCATTTTGAAGAGTGCCTACTACAGGTTGGGTACTCAACAATCGAATGGATGGATGGATGGTATTAACTTGAATCAAGGACTCATCACACACTCTCGAAACAACTCAAGAAGGAAACTCCTCAGTAAAAGTACCATCAATTGCTCAAGAATTAAGGATAAAGGAATTTCCAGCTTCAAGAAGAAAACATTTAAGAAGGAGTCCATGCTTACAGGAACCTTTGGCCCAGAGTGATTCTCCACCCACACCCAGTTCAGGCCAGTTGTTATATCTCATTGATGCAGGCTAAAAATAGAAAAAATTATAAGGAGCATTTAAATACCATTTGCAGATGTCTTAGAAGTAACAAGGCCACCTTAAATAGGCAAAACAACAACAATAACTTAAAAATAAAATGGCAGATATTCAAGATTAAAAAATGATGGCAGGGCTTCCCTGGTGGCGCAGTGGTTGAGTCCGCCTGCCGATGCAGGGGACACGGGTTCGTGCCCCGGTCCGGGAAGATCCCACATGCCGCAGAGCTGCTGGGCCCGTGAGCCATGGCCGCTGGGCCTGCGCGTCCGGAGCCTGTGCTCCGCGATGGGAGAGGCCACAAAAGTGCGAGGCCCACGTACCGCCAAAAAAAAAAACAAAAAATGATGGCAGGCTCTGGATATGGTAAAAGAAAAATGGACCATTCTACTCTGTCAGCTTCTGAATTCTAGTCCTTCCCCTGACGGACAAGAGCTGAGAGGCCAAAGGGGTTTTCAGTGCTCTACATTTGTGTTGCTGGTGAAATTCCACAAATGAGAAAAAAAGAAAAGGCATTTCTCTCCCTGTTTAAGACCTTCAGCAAGATTGCATTTAAGACTGTGCGGGAGTGAGGCTGTCGACCCTGCTATTTCCTTACCATTTCGACCGTGTTTGTGAAGCAGTACTCAGGCCACAGAAAAAAACAGACCAGGATGTTGTCTATCGGGCAGACTCCACGATAACTGCCCCCACTTCTAGTAACTCTTGTTCGCATACAGAGGACTTTGTGTCTTTAAATTCTACCAGACTCTGCTGGTGGTGCCTTTACCACTTGCTCCTGTGGAAGTGATTACTGCAAATGTGCACGATTCATCCACAATATACGGTATCGTGTGAAGCTTGCTTTTATTGCCTTCAGCCTTTTCTTTCTTACAATTTATTTTAATACGTTTGGAATTATTATCCCAAACATTAGCCAGCTGGCCCGCTGGGGTTTCCTTTGCTGGATTCCAGGTCTCTCTTTTTCTAATCCTCTCTTCATGAATAATCCACTCTAATGCTTCTTGGCTGTTGAGGAGGTTTTGCTATTACTACCTGTTGATTAGAAATTCACTTCGTCCTGTGTCGGTGGTTCTAATTTATTTGAGTCAGCTGAGGTCAGAGTTTAGTCATGAGATTTTCTTTCTTCTTTCCAGATTTCTGGATGCTTACTTGTCTTTTCAATTTTTTTTTTCTCCTGAGCTACAATTCAGGTGGTCTTTGAAAACAGCCTCTAAGACCCCCCTCTCCCTCCCCACCCCCCAAAAAAAAGAAAAAAGAAGAAGAAAAAAGAACAGTATGAAAGGAGAAGAAAGCTGTATGGTAAGATCTGAGAAACAGAAAGGCTTTTTTTTTTTTTTTTTTGGTACGCGGGCGTCTCACTGTTGTGGCCTCTCCCGTTGCGGAGCACAGGCTCTGGACGCGCAGGCTCAGCGGCCATGGCTCACGGGCCCAGCCGCTCCGCGGCATGTGAAATCTTCCCGGACCGGGGCACGAACCCGTGTCCCTTGCGTCGGCAGGCGGACTCTCAACCACTGCGCCACCAGGGAAGCCCCAGAAAGGCTTTTATTTCAGCTGTTCAGATACCAGGTATATATGGCTTTTGTCTTGCCAACCACTGGTCCTTCAGCGTCCTTGCTGAGGGCTGCCTTGGTGAGAGTGCTGGAGAGTTTGTCCCTCAGACATTATGAGTGGAGTCCAGGAGGAGAACAGGCCACAGACGGTGCTTTCAATCATCAGAGGTCACCAGGATGCAAAGGGTCAGGAGAACCGAGCAAGATCCTGATGCCCTGCTGTCCCCTTTGAGTCCCTGCAGTTGGGTCACACGGTGGTCAGTCAAGCTGGGTGTGATGCGGCGGGAGCACCACCAAAGCTGAGTGTTCCTGATGGGGGTTGCCCACCCCTGCTGAGACTTCAGTGCAGCGGACTTTCTCCAGGATCCTCTGGGGAGAACACAAAATGAATCGTGCTTCCCAACACCGGTTTCAGTAAGAGGTGCCAGGATTTCTCTAGTCAGTGCATTTCTTTTTTTTTTTCGGTATGCGGGCCTCTCACTGTTGTGGCCTCTCCCGTTGCGGAGCACAGGCTCCGGACGCGCAGGCTCAGCGGCTATGGCTCACGGGCCCAACCGGTCCGCGGCATGTGGGATCTTCCCAGACCCGGGCACGAACCCGTGTCCCCTGTATCGGCAGGCGGACTCTCAACCACTGTGCCACCAGGGAAGCCCCTGTTTCCTGCCTTTTAAATTCACCTTTTACTGCCAGTGTTTTCACAAGTTCAAACTGTTGAAAGTAACATTTTTAATGGCTAGATACTTTTTTACTCTTTGAATATATTGCAATACCATTGCTTCTTGAACCATTTTCCTACTGTAAGTTCCTGGTTGTTTTCATGTATCTGTTTGAAATAGATATTGTTCTCCTCTGAGGTGTTACTCTTTCAGTGATTTTTCAAAAGGTAGTAGTAACATGTATGGAACATATTTAGCACTTGAAATTATATTGTATTTAGTATAAAATGTCACATTACTTACAAACCAGAATTGGTTCAATATTCAAATATACAAATGAGGCTATTACCTGCCCAGGAAATAAAATGTTTAATACACATTTTGAAAATAAGAGGTTTTATATTTGAACATTTGATATTCTATTGGTTATTGGTCATTTGGAGCCACATCTTTCATTCTACCACCCCACTATGTGATGCTTGTGAATTATGATAATATGACTTTGACAGAACTTATCAAAAATCAGTGTAGTGTATATTTCCCATAAATAGTTATGTTCTCAAAAATCTTTACTGATGCTATGACTCTCCAAATACACACCTCTTCCCTTTAGTACTTCACATTCAACTCTTTTTGGTGGCTTGGCTACCTAACTGCTCTGGCAAATTTTCTACAGTTAAAAAGTCAAAATTAAAATAATTTTGAAGATTATTCTATTTAATATTGATTTTTCTGAGTTGCCTCCTCTTTCCTAGTGAGGCTTTTAACAAATTACTAACAAATACCATGTATCAATAGGTGTATTTAATAAAGATAAGCAGCATGATACACAAAGCTAGTCCTGAAACCGTGTACAAGTCCCTGTGTCTTTGTCTTTTGAAGTGAAAGGCTGACTCAAGAGTTAAAGATTAGGAAATGTGAAGATGGAGAAACAAAGAATAGCTGTTGGGCTGGGGAACTGGTAACAATTTATACTATAAATCTGCCACATAGCCAAATCACCGAATTCCCAGTTCCCTGAAAGCTACAGATAAAGGCCTGACACACATTCCTAAGTTGTTTTTACAGGAAGCAGAGCCCACCAGATGAAAACTGCTGACCACAAGAACGTAGATCCTAGACTGGCTGAAACCAGAAGGCTGATCATGCTTGAAACTTCACCTTGGTGCCAACCAATCAGAGACTGTGCACAAGCTGATCACGCCCTGCTCCCTGAACACCATTAACACTCCTCGCTACCCCCTCAAGGGTGGGACACACAGTCTTGAGGGCTTTAGCTCTCTGTGGCCTCCTTTGCCTGGCAAAGCAATAAAGCTATTCTTTTCTACTTCACCTAAAACTCTGTCTCCGCATTTCTATTCAGCACCAGTGAACAGAAGCTGAGTTTTGGCAACAGTCTTAAAATTAATTAAGCAAATTATATTTTCTAAAAACTACTAAGGTAATTGATCTTCGAAGATTTTTCTCAGGAAACTAAGTTCACCTCTCCTACAACAAGGATGGGCCAATAGTTCGAAGAAACAGACATTGACCAGTTTGCTTGCATTTTAATTTTAACTTTCTTGGCACAAATATGCCTTGTTATAATGTGTTTGATAAGGAACTATCAACTTGCCTTGCAGTCACTCTCTCTCCAAGTGTTCTCTCCTGAGAGACTCAGGGGAATGGAACAGAGAATAGTTGGATAAGGAGAAGAGGAGAGAAGACTGAGCCACCCTGAAGACCTCACTCCTTTGGGAAAGGGCCCAAGAAAGCCTTCCATGTGTGGTTGCACCTTACTTCCGTGACTCTACCTCTCTCATTTTACTGTGATTTGCTATTGAGAGGAATGAATGTTTTCCACTCTGATGACCCCTCCACGTTAAGACTCTGCTGTTTTTATCCCTGTGTCCCCAAAGCCTAGCAGAACACCAGGCGTGCTGAGCACCCCATTTTAATATTTGTCCTAAGAAGCAACAGGGGAACAAAGAGGACTCTAACTTAGCATCTTTAAAAAAAAAAAAAAAGTTACTTGAAAAAAATCAAAGCACCTTAAATATGGGAGTTATTTCAGGATAATCACTAACTGAAATGATTTGGTTAAAAACATACTGTCTAAGGAGGACCTTCAAGGTGGCGGAAGAGTAAGACGTGGAGACAACCTTCTTCCCCACAAATATATCAAAAATACATCTACACGTGGAACAACTCCTATAGAACACCTACTGAATGCTGGCAGAAGACCTCAGACCTCCCAAAAGGCAAGAAACTCCCCACGAACCTGGGTAGGGCAAAAGAAAAAAAGAAAAAAGAGACAAAAGGGTAGAGACGGGACCTGCACCAGTGGGAGGGAGCTGTGAAAGAGGAAAGGTTTCCAGACACCAGAAGCCCCTTCGCGGGCGGAGACTGCGGGTGGAGGAGGGGAAAGCTTCGGAGCCGCGGAGGACAGCACAGCCACAGGGGTGCGGAGGACAAAGCGGAGAGATTCCCGCACAGAGCATCAGGGCTGACCGGCACTCACCAGCCCGAGAGGCTTGTCTGCTCACCCGCCAGGGTGGGCGGGGCTGGGAGCTGAGGCTAGGGCTTCGGTCGGAGCGCAGGGAGAGGACTGGGGCTGGCGACGTGAACACAGCCTGAAGGGGGCTAATGCACCACAGCTAGCCGGGAGGGAGTCTGGGGAAAAGTCTGCACCTGCCAGAGAGGCAAGAGACCATTGTTTTGGGGTGTGCAAGGAGAGGCGCTCCTTGCTCTGTGTGCCCATAGATGGCAGAGCACCGCCTTAGCAAGCTCCACAGGTGGGCACGAGCGGCGGCTATCATCTCGACCCCGGAGGTGGGCACAGACCGCTACTGCTGCCGCCACTGCCACCAAGGGTCTTCTGTACAAGAACAGGTCACTACCCACACCCTCCCAGGAGCCTGAGTGGCACATCACTGCCAGGGTCCTGTGATCCAGGACCAACTTCCCTGGGAGAACACACAGCGTGCCTCAGGCTGGTGCAACTTCATGCCGGCCTCTGCCACTACAGGCTCTCGCCACATCCCAATTATGACTACTGTACCCCTCCCTCTCCCCCAGTCTGAGTGACTAAGAGAGCCCTAATCGGCTGCCACTTTAACCTCCTCTTGTCTGGGCAGCGAACAAATGCTTGAGGGGGGCCTACACACAGAGGCAGGGCCAAAATCGAAGCTGAACCCCAGGAGTGGGAACAAAGAAGAGAAGGGGAAATCTCTCCATGCAGCCTGAAGAGCAGCAGATTAAATCCCTGCAATCAGCCTGGTAAACCCTGCATCTGTGGAATACCTGAACACACAATGTGTGTTCCCAAAACTGAGGCTGTGGGCTTTGGGGGCAACAGTGGACTTGAGGTTTGCTTGTGATTTGTTTTGGTTTTGGTTTTATATTTATCTTACTTTAGTTTTTAATGTTTGTTTTCATCTGTGGGTTTGTTTATTGGCTTGGTTGCTCTCTTTTATTTATTTTTTCTCTTTTTGTGAACATGTGTATGTTTCTTTGTGTGATTTTTGTCTGTTTAGTTTTGCTTTTACCATTTGCCTTGCAGTTCTGTCTGTTCTTTTCTTTCTTCCTTTTCTTCCATGCTGTGTGGCTGGCAGGGTCATGATGCTCCAGCCGACTGTTGGGCCTGAGCCTCCAAGGTGGGAGAGCTGAGACCAGGACAGTGGACCACCAGAGACCTCCTGGCCCCATGTAATAGTAATTGGCGAGAGCTCTTCCAGAGGCCCCTGTCTCAACACTAAGACCCAGCTCCACCCAACAGCCAGCAAGCTCCTGTGCTGGACGTCCCATGCCAAACAACTAGCAAGACAGGAACACAACCCCACCCATTAGCAGAGAGGCTGCCTAACATCATAATAAGGTCACAGACACCACAAAACACACCACCGGATGCAGCCCTGCCCACCAGAGGAACAAGATCCAGCCCCACCCACCTGAACACAGGCGCCAGGAAGCCTACACAAGCCACTGAACCAACCTCACCCACTGGGGGCAGACACCAAAAACAATGGGAACTATGAACCTGCAGCCTGCAAAAAGGAGACCCCAAACACAGTAAGTTAAACAAAATGAGAAGACAGAGAAATATGCAGCAAATGGAGGAGCAAGGTAAAAACCCACCAGACCAAACAAATGAAGAGGAAATGGGCAGTCTACCAGAAAAAGAATTCAGAGTAATGATAGTAAAGATGATCCAAAATCTCAGAAATAGAATGGAGAAAATAAAAGTTTAACAAGAACCTAAAAGAACTAAAGAGCAAACAAACAATGATGAACAACACAATAAATGAAATTGAAAATACTCTAGAAGGAATCAATAGCAGAATAACTGAGGCAGAAGAACAGATAAATGAACTGGAAGACAGAATAAGGGAAATAACTGCTGCAGAGCAGAATAAAGAAAAAAGAATGAAAAGAATTGAGGACAGTCTCAGAGACCTCTGGGACAACATTAAACACAGCAACATTCGAATTATAGGTGTCCCAGAAGAAGATGAGAAAAAGAAAGGGCCTGAGAAAATATCTGAAGAGATTATAGTGGAAAACTTCCCTAACATGGGAAAAGAAATAGTCAGTCAAGTCCAGGAAGTGCAGAGAGTCCCACACAGGATAAACCCAAGGAGAAACATGCCAAGACACATATTAATCAAACTATCAAAAATTAAAAACACAGAAAAAATATTAAAAGAGAAAAGCAACAAACAACATACAGGGGAATCCCCATAAGGTTAAGAGCTGATCTTTCAGCAGCAACTCTGCAAGCCAGAAGGGAGTGGCAGGAAATATTTAAAGTGATGAAAGGGAAAAACCTACAACTAAGATTACTCTACCCAGCAAGGATCTCATTCAGAATCGACAGAGAAATTAAAACCTTTACAGACAAGAAAAAGTTAAGAGAATTCAGCACCACCAAACCAGCTTTAAAAAAATGCTAAGGGAACTTCTCTAGGCAGGAAACACAAGAGAACGAAAAGACTTACAAAAAGAAACCCAAAACAATTAAGAAAATGGTAATAGGAATATACATATCAATAATTACCTTAAGTGTAAATGCATTAAATTCTCCAACAAAAAGTCACAGACTGGCTGAATGGATACAAAACAAGACCCATATATATGCTGTCTACAAGACACCCACTTCAAACCTAGGAAAAAGGGGAAAGTGAGGGGATGGAAAAAGACATTCCATGCAAATGGAAATCAAAAGAAAACTGGAGTAGCAATACTCATATCAGAAAAAAACAGACTTTAAAATAAAGACTATTACAAGAGACAATGAAGGACACTACATAAGAATCAAGGGATCAATCCAAGAAGAAGATATAACAATTGTAAATATTTATGCACCCAACATAGGAGCACCTCAATATATAAGGCAAATGCTAGCAGCCATAAAAGGGGAAATCGACAGTAACACAGTACTAGTAGGGGACTTTAACATCCCACTTACACCAATGGACAGATCATCCAAAATGAAAATAAATAAGGAAACACAAGCTTTAAATGTCACATTAGATCCAATGAGCTTAACTGATATTTATGGGACATTCCATCGAAAAACAACAGAATACAATTTCTTCTCAAGTGCACATGGAATATTCTCCAGGACAGATCATATCCTGGGTCACAAATCAAACCTTGGTAAATTTAAGAAAATTGAAATCATATCAAATATTTTTTCTGACAACGTTATGAGACTATATATCATTTACAAGAAAAAACTGTGAAAAGTACTAACACACGGAGGCTAAACAATACACTATTAAATAACGAAGAGATCATTGAAGAAATCAGAGAGGAAATAAAAAAATACCTAGAAACAAATGACAATGAAAACATGACCACCCACAACCTATGGGATGCAGCAAAAGCATTCCTAATAGGGAAGTTTATAACAATGCAATCGTACCTCAAGAAACAAGAAAAATCTGAAATAAACAACCTAACCTTACACCTAAAGCAATTAGAGAAAGAAGAACAAAAAAACCCCAAAGTTAGCAGAAGGAAAGCAATCATAAAATCAGATCAGAAATAAATGAAAAACAAGTTAAGGAAACAATGGCAAAGATGAATAAAACTAAAAGCTGGTTCTTTGAGAAGATAAACAAAATTGATAAACCATTAGCCAGCCTCACGAAGGAAAAAAAGGAGAAGACTCAAATCAACAAAATTAGAAATGAAAAAGGAGAAGTAACAACTGACACTGCAGAAATACAAAGGATCATGAGAGACTAGTACAAGCAACTATATGCCAATAAAATGGACAACCTGGAAGAAATGGACAAATTCTTAGAAAGGTCAACCTTCCAAGACTGAACCAGGAAGAAATAGAATATATGAACAGACAAATCACAAGCACTGAAATTGAAACTGTGATTAAAAATCTTCCAACAAACAGAAGCCCAGGATCAGATGGCTTCACAGGTGAATTCTATCAAACACTGAGAGAAGAGCTAGCACCCATCCTTTTCAAAATCTTGCAAAATATAGCAGAGGGAGGAACACTCTCAAACTCATTCTATGAGGCCACCACCACCCTGATACCAAAACCAGACAAAGATACTATAAAAAAAGAAAACTATAGGCCAATACCACTGATGAACATAGATGCAAAAATCCTCAACAAAATACTAGCAAACAGAATCCAACAGCACATTAAAAGGATCATACACCATGATCAAGTGGGGTTTATCCCAGGAATGCAAGGGCTCTTCAATATATGCAAATCAATCAGTGTGATACACAATATAAACAAATTGAAGGAGAAAAACCATTTGATCATCTCAATAGATGCAGAAAAAACTTTTGACAAAATTCAACACCCATTTATGATAAAAACCCTCCAGAGAGTAGGCATAGAGGGAACTTGCGTCAACATAATAAAGGCCATTATGACAAACCCATAGCCAACATCATCCTCAATGGTGAAAAACTGAAAGCATTTCCACTAAGATCAGGAAGAAGACAAGGTTGCCCACTCTCACCACTATTATTCAACATAGTTTTGGAAGGTTTAGCCACAGCAATCAGAGAAGAAAAAGAAATAAAAGGAATCCAATTGGAAAAGAAAAAGTAAAACTGTCACTGTTTGCAGATGACATGATACTATACAAAGAGAATCCTAAAGATGTCACCAGAAAACTACTAGAGCTAATCAATGTGGTAAAGTAGCAGGATACAAAATTAATGCATAGAAATCTCTTGCATTCCTATACACTAACAATGAAAGATCAGAAAGAGAAATTAAGGAAACACGCTCATTTACCAGGGGATAAAGGTGGGGAGGGATAGATTGGGGATAGTTATTATCAATATAAAATAGATAACTAATAAGGACCTACTGTATAGCACAGGGAACTCTACTCAATACTCTGTAATGACCTATATGGGAAAAGAATCTAAAAAGAAGAGTGGATATATGTATATGTATAACTGAATCACTCTACTGTAAATCAACTATACTCCAATAAAAATTAAAAAAAATAATGGTGGTTGCAATTGGTTTTCCCTTTTAACTTGTCCCTGTGCATAATTCCCTTTAGCACTTTGTTATTCTATTTTCACCATTTTATTTTGTTTGTTTGATTACACTATTGGCTGGACTTACTGTAGATGTTTCCACTGGAAAGGCCCCCAATGAGATGAATGGAAGCAAATAGCCTGGAGAAGATTTAATGGCTGTCCTCTAAGAGAGAAACTGATTATGGCACACAGTTAAGATACAGTTTCTCTTGCTGTAACAATGACCCAACTAAATAATGATAGCTTAAACAGCATAGGAATTAATTATTTCTCAGGCAATCATTGAGATTAAGAAGTGCAGGGATGAATTGACTTCATGGTATTGGGGACCTGGGTTCCTGGAGTCACCATTCTTTAGGCCATTTTCATCTCATTTTAGGTGGAGAGTCCACCTTCCAGCAAGTGGGGAGGAGAAAAGGGACAGGACAGGGTACATGGGTACATTCTTTACTTTTAAAGACATAACTTAGAACTTGTATACATCACTTCTACCTTTATTTCTTTTGTCAGAACTTAATCATATAGCCACATGGTACAGGGAATCTGAGAAATATGGTCTGTATTTTGTGAGGCCATGTAGATAAAATTCAGGAGTTCTGTTACTAACACAAGAAGGGAAAATCAGTTATCTCTGCCCTAGATATAGTTTGGCAGCAGCTGTGAAAGTTCAGAGGAGTCTGATCCTTTCAGTGTCCCATAGTTGATCATGCTCTGGGAAGCTGACTCACATTGAAAAGCTCATGAGATCCTGATGTATAAATCAGAATGTAATAAAAATTACTACGAAAAATATTGCTTCCAAGGAGACTGGATGGATGGGTTGTCTTAAACACAACTGTTTCATGTATGTAAGCTGCAGGTCATGGGGGGTAGGGTGCAAATTATCAGAGGGTTGCTCGGTGAGCAAAGAATCAGAACCTCTAGTGCATCACGGCACCTGGCTCTGCTAGCCTGTTGCCTCCATCCTCACACTAGATGGGCTACTCACACTACTTTCTCTCCCTGGCAGTTTCCAGTGGACCCTGCAAGCCATTCTCTCTTGAACTCTCCCTGGGCCATGTCCTCTTTGTTAACCTACTTCTTTTTTGACCAACAGCTTATTTCTTTAGATATGTTAATAACCCACCAGGTATAATCCCTTCATACTCAGCCCTGGAGTCCCTTCTGTCTGCTCTGATCCATATGTGTTGGTTTATGGCTTTGCTCCCATCTACCACTCCACTTCTGTAATACTTTGAGCTTTTAGTTATTATTTTATGTATGCGTTTATCATTTTATGTATTTATAGCTCCTATAGGGCAAGATCCTCACCTCATATACCTTGGCACGCAAGCTCTTCAATAGCGTGCCACCATGGCACTCCCAAATGTATGTGATATCGGTGATGGCTACAGGATGACGTTGGCACAAGGCTCATGGTGTAGCTGTCACCTGAGCATGCGGTGGTTAAAAATACCCTCACAAAAGTAAGGTTGGTGCCAGCAATAAAATGTTAATGGAAATTTAGTGACACAGGAGAGTTAGTAAATTTAAATACAGAAGCTGTGGCTTTTTCACTTTGCAGTTATAGTAGGAAAAATGAAAACACATCACATGTTTTTAGACACCTTAATATGCCATTGCTGTATTTTCTCCAAATTGCATTAAGACTTCCAATCTGAGGAGGTTAGTTTCCCACAGTAGCTGTGTGTGTGTGTGTGTGTGTGTGTGTGTGTGTGCGCGTGCGTGTGTGTGTTCGTTCACAAACATGCATGCCTACTCTACTCCTGGCTTTAGTGAATGATGTGGGGATACATGACTGGCTTGGGGAAATTGGGTGCTTAGCAATATTAAGACCAGATGCGCTCTAAAGAGAATGCCAAAGAAAAATGTTGGCATCTTGTTCTTTTGGAGAGGTGACAGAGTCTGATGACTCTGTGACAAGCTGGTTTGAGTCTGGGTGAAGTCACAGTCCATAAGCCCTCTGAACCTAGCAGACCAGGCAGAGCTATTAAATGTGAAGGGTTACAATTTGCAGCCCAGCCATTTCTGTGCCAAAGGAATGGGAAGGGAAGTTTTTTTTTTTTTTTTGCGGTACGTGGGCCTCTCACTGTTGCGGCCTCTCCCATTGCGGAGCACAGGCTCCGGACGCGCAGGCTCAGCGGCTACGGCTCACGGGCGCAGCCGCTCCGCGGCATGTGGGATCTTCCCGGACCCTGGCACGAACCCGTGTCCCCTGCGTCGGCAGGTGGACTCTCAACCACTGCGCCACCAGGGAAGTCCCGGAAGGGAAGTTTTGACGAGGAGGGCGATGGGAAACGTTTAAGTCCTGGGCACTGTGTTTATGGGGTGAGGAAGAGGGGATGACTAAGGGCCAAGAGCAGATTTGGAAGGGGGGGCCCTGGGGTCAGACAAACTGGGAGCCAGGGAAAGTGCACACTCAGAAAGGTGTTAGAGCGTGGCTCCAGGCAGACAGGATGAGAGAAGTGGTAGCTGGGCCAGAACCAGTCATGGATAATGAGGGAATGGGACCATATAGAGAAATTTATCAGGAAATAAAGAGAAATGGAAAGGCAGATGAGAGGAGCAGTCAGGTCAGGTGAACCTGTCCCTCTCCTCCATCGTCCTCCCTTGGCATCCGGCTTTGTGGGATGGGAGCCTTTTAGCAACATCACACACCCATGCTGTGCTGTGAGAAGTGAGTCATACCAGCAATGGAGAGGGATGTTGGTGCTGAATATGAGAATCTGGGATAAATGGGAACTGCTAGCATAGATCCAAGAAGCGTGAGAAAAGGAATGCTTGCTATAACCAGACAGGCAAGAAAGGAATGATAGAGAGACTCAGGGAAAGTGGCCTCTTCTGGGCTGAAACTTTCAGTAAAGGAAGCTGTACACCCTGCTCAGGACGCGAGTAAATACACATGCACCCACAGGTAGGGCTGGCCTATTCTGTGATGCAATGAGGTTGCCTAGCTTTAAGGGGATGGAGAGAATTAGTGGCAAGATTACAGTGTTCTTTGGTTTATCGTGTAGGTTGGTTGGTTGGCTTTTCTTGTTGTTGTTGCTTTGTGGTTGTTTTGCAAAACAATTTTTTCTTGGCAACATGTTTGGAGGCTAAAGTAAAGCATTAGGAGAGAGCAGGTGAGAAGCTATAGAAGATGCAAGTACGTGCATGGAAGTTCTCCCTGGAACCAGAAAGGGATGTGATTAGGGCAGAGCATTAAGGGAAGTCTAGGCGTGGATAGATGTATACTGGAGTGATCTGTCACTCCACAAATACCTATTAAGTGCCTAATAGGTGCTGGGTCTCTGCTTGGCAGCCATCAATAAAGTAAGTGCCTAGAGGTCAGCTTGGGTTAGAGGTTTAAAAGAAGGTAAAACATTTGAAATAGCTTTGGGGGTTAAGGTTTGACTTTTAACAATGAACCAAAGGACAGGTCGCTGATTGCCTAGTGGAAATTGGCCAGCAGGGATTTGTGGTGGGACTTTAATGTCTGAAGAGTTAGCCGGTCCATATTAAGAAATGCAGAGAAGCAAAAATCAAAAACAAAATGAAACCCAGAAATGCTTTATAAAAATAGCAGGATGTCAGAAAAAGGGCAAAGCACCCAGAGAGATGAGACGTTACACACTTCCAGGCCCCCCTTTGCCCTGGTGTTCCCCCACTGCTGTTAATAAGAACACAGTTTCTGAATCCCCAGGAGCAGTGGAAAAGAAAAGCCAAATTTGCAGTCGAGTGAAACCAGTGTACCAGTACAATACAGGGGCCTATTTCTAGCAATAAAGGCTGATGCATTTTAATTCACTCAGCCGGCCCCATTGCTTATAATTCTTGCTTACATTTGCTGTCATCCATTGGAGTTAAAATTTACACCCTTTTTTGGATGCAAGAAGTTATTTTTATTTATCCTTCTTTGTTAGCTGTTTCACTTCACAATAATGAAATAGCCAAAGCAGCATCAGATTGTGGAGTGACGATTTATTTGCATTATTTGGCTTTTCTAACAAGATATCTCAGAGGGTGAGGACTCTCCTATAATATGTTCCTCTTATTTTATGACAGGTTGTAATTTTCTTGTAATGTTAGATGTGGTTCATCTTGATAATTATGCTAAATTAAGTAGTCCTACACATTATAGAAATGTATGTGACGATACATTAACTAACATTAAGAATTTTAATTAGGTTCTACATATCATGGGGTCCATATTCAACAAGAATTCATCTGAAATTCAGATTTTGAACATAATGCTATACAACTCAAACAAACTATTAATGGAGAGGGACTTCCCTGGTGGCGCAGTGGTTAAGAATCCACCTGCCAATGCAGGGCACACAGGTTCGATCCCTGGTCTGGGAAGATCCCACATGCCACGGAGCAACTAAGCCCGTGCACCGCAACTACTGAGCCTGCGCTCTAGAGCCCACGAGCCACAACTACTGAGCCCCCATGCCACAGCTACCGAAGCCTGCGTGCCTAGAGCCCGTACTCTGCAAAAAGAGAAGCCACCACAACGAGAAGCCCGCACACTGCAATGAAGAGTAGCCCCCGCTCGCCACAACTAGAGAAAGTCCGAGAGCAGCAACGAAGACCCAATGCAGCAAAATAAATAAATAAAATTATTAATGGAGAGGAGGGGTACCCTCAACCTCCCAGCCTTTTCCCTGATAGGAAATTTTGTAATGGGTATTAAGGCTACACGTGAAAGTGGAAAGCCCATCTAGTTAGAAATTCATCTCAGATTTTCTCCTTTTGCTAGTCTATCCTGTTCCATGTCATTCTCTCTTGCTGCTCAAGTATCAGTAACAGAGAAACTGGTCAGAAAAGCAACTTGACAGTTTCTATGAAATCTGAGTGCAAAGTGCTGAAGAAGAACAGATATAAGCCTAGAGCCGTGCCCTGGTGCCGGCAGCTGGATTCACTCTGCTTCAACGAACAGGGCTTTGTATCCACATCAGCTCTGTGACCACAGCTCTCTCTGTGGGACTGGGGGTCCCTGCGAGAGTAAAAGAGGGGACCCTGGAAGACCATACCCCAGTCCTCACCTGGAGGTCCTAGCCCATCAAACACTGGGTCAGGCTTGTTAAGATGCAGGGTTGGTGCAGAAGGGGCTGTTGCTACACAAGACCTGGTCTCCTCCCAGTAGGAGAGGACTGTTAGGAACCACAGCACTGAAATTAGAAGAGCCACAATTTAAGCAAAATGACTAAAGAGTCTGAAACATATGGATCCTCTGCACTACTTTTTTGGTTTGGTTTTTTCAAGCAGCTGAAACCAACTTTGATTGTTTGCCAGGGCCAAATTGTGTCCCTTCAAAATTCATATGTTGACCTCCTTAACCCCCAATACCTTAGAATGTGACAGTATTGGGAGATGGGCCTTCTAAGAGGTAATTCAGGTAAATGAGATCATATGGGTGACCCGCAATGTAATATGACTGTCATGGAAATGAACATTCTCACTGTCTCTGACAGCTGTACTAGACCATGGATCCCTTGCTGCCTTGTCTTCTAAAATCAATATTAGAATGGGGGAGGGATGGATGAGGAGTTTGGGGTTAGCAGATGCAAACTATTATAAATAGAATGGATAAACAGCAAGGTCCTACTGTGTAGCACAGGGAACTATATTCAATATTCTGTGATAAACCATAATGGAAAAGAATATGAAAAAGAATGTGTATGTATATATGTGTATAACTGAGTCACTTTGCTACACAGGAGAAATTAACACAACATTGTAAATCAACTATACTTGAATAAATTTCAAAAAATAAAAATAATTTCGTAAAAATCTCAAAAGCAAATAAATAAATCAATCAATATGAGTGTTTTACTACTTTTCTCCTTTCCTTTAGTGGCTTCCTACTGCCTTCAGAATAACGTCCACACTTCTTCATACGGCTTATAAGCCCTTCACTGTCTGCCCATTTCCTTTGTATTAAGTCTTGCCTCTTGCCAGGTCCCGCCTAATACTGAATCATTTCCTGAATTTGACTGCCAATTTACGTCCCTCTGTCTTCGCACACATGATTTCCTTTGCCCGATATTCTGTCTTTCCGCTTCCACCCAGGTAAACACTGGGTCTGCATTTGCAAGGTTTGATATAAAAGTCGTCTCTCTCTTTTTCTTTAAATAAATTTATTTTATTTTTCGCTGTGTTGGGTCTTTGTTGCTGCGCGCAGGCTTTCTCTAGTTGCGGAGAGCGGGGGCTACTCTTCCTTGCGGTGTGTGGGCTTCTCATTGTGGTGGCTTCTCTTGTTGTGGAGCATGGGCTCTAGGCACACATGCTTCAGTAGCTGTGGCACTCGGGCTCAGTAGTTATGGCCTGCGGGCTCTAGAGCTCAGGCTCAGTAGTTGTGGCGCATGCGCTTAGTTGTTCTGCGGCATGTGGGATCTTCCCAGACCAGGGCTCGAACCTGGGTCCCCTGCATTGGCAGGCAGATTCTTAACCGCTGTGCCACCAGGGAAGCCCTAAAAGTTGTCTCTTGTGGAAAACTTCCTGGACCTTCCCTTGGTCCTCATCAACGATTTATTACTTACTTCCCTATGCAACCACTGAATAGATACTTTTAAAATCCATCTCCCCTTTGAGACTATGGGCTCCCCGAGGGCAGTGGTTGTGTCTTCATCATCTCTGATCTGTAATGTTTTCATTCAGGTCTGTGTTACTGGCTGGACGTTGATGATGTTGTAGGCTACACAAAGCAGCTCCTGTCTGCCTGCCACACTTGATAGGACTGGTCTTCCCTGGACCAGCTTATCTCCACAAACTCCGTACATACCACCATGTGAGAGGCTTCTAAATAGACAAATGGCAACTCTCTGTGGTTTTGTTACGTCTCACAGCAGCATAGACTATGTACACATAACTAGCATGACTCTCAGTCCATAGATTCACATGTACAAGCATATCGTATGCTGTGTTTTCTCTAAGTTGACTTGATTTCTAAATTTCATCATCAGTCCAGCCAGCTGGGGAATTCAACCTCCTCCTTCTGTTCTCCTGAGGCCATTTATTTACGTGCAGTGCAATGGGGAAGATATACAATTGAAAAGCATCTATCTTGATATAGATATAGACATAACTGCACGCTTATTTTTATAGCATCATATTCCATAGGATTTGAGGCAGCACAAAATTGAATCAGAGAAGGATCTCTTTCATATACATATGAAACATGGCACGTGATATACGTATATATATTTAACTGCAGAAAACTATGCCCTCTATCATTTGTGATAAAACACGATAGCTTAGTAGGAAAATTTGTTTTAAGAAACTTCCAAGGGAACAAAGCTATAGGCTTTTTATGAACTGTTCTTCTAAAGGAATTTTTGGTTAAGAACATCATTTTTTCTTTTCCTGCTTAACAAAGGCTAGTCCTTTTTCACTCTTCTAATCCCATTCCTCGTGGTTCCTCCTGACACAAACAAAGGAGCCCAAAATATGGATCCGGAAATTATGCTGCTTTTAACGTAGCTCTTAAATTGACTCTCTTTCTCTTATCTTTAGATAAAATTTAGAACTCATTAAATTAAGAAACTTAAAAACTATCGTCTTGACTCTTTTTTGTTTCCTATGAGACTCACTTGGGCTTAAGGACACTTTCTGGCTGAATCTGAAGAATAGATATTATCAGACTAAGGTCAATTGTGGCAAATTTAAGATGTCTTTATCTTTTGCCAGTAGTTTTAGAATTATCAGTCATATTGTCCTTTGCTTATTAAGTCTCTAAAGTTCAGAAGAACTGTGGTTGGTACAAGGAAGGAGGGAAAAAATTACCTTTATCACCAGCAGAAATCTCATTTTAACTGAAGTAGGAATTTATTACACACTGAAAAAATAAGAACACTGTGTATTAGGAGAATTAAGAATGAGATTTCCAGGACAGAGCTGATAAGTCCTTCTTTTTGTTTAACTTAATGGTTTTCAACCAGGAGTGATTTTTGCCCTGTAGCCTTCCATGGGGAATTGGACGATGTCTGGAGACATGTTTGTTATGACTGAGAATGCCACTCCTGGCATCTAGTGGGCAGAGGCCAGGGATGTTGCCAAACACCCTACAATGCACGAGACGGCCTTCACAGCAAAGAATTATCCTGCCCCCAGGGTCAACAGTCTGAGATTGAGAAACCCTGGTTTAACGCTACAAAATCTTTCCCTCTGGTTAAAGGTCTCTCACATGATTTTGTCCTCAAAACACACCCTGAGGAGGCCATCACAAAGGAGAAATTGGTGTTACATTGGCACGTTGTAGTCCCACCTCCCCATCGCCTTCACAGTTTGGTAGAAGAGAAATGAGACACAAATCACTTTCTATAAAGCCGTTTTTTACAAAATGAATTGATTGCAAACCATTTATTTTGCCCACTGGGTAAATCGCTTGGTATTTTTTTTAAATTGAAGTATAGTTGATTTACAGTATTTCAGGTGTAGAGCAAAGTGATTCACTTATCTATATACATATATATGTATTCTTTTTCAGATGCTTTTCCATTATAGATTATTACAAGATACTGAATATAGTTCCCTGTGCTATATAGTAGGTCCTTGTTGTTTATCTATTTTATATATAGTAGTGTGTATCTGTTAATCCCAAACTCCTAATTTATTCCTAGCTTGCTATTTTTCATTGAAAATACTGCTGTTTCTTTATTGGACTAACGCTGCCTGGGTCCTTTAAAGGGTATTTCGGGGAGAAAAGTTTTTTAATGGTGAGGTCAAAAGGTGGCATCCATACCTTTTCAGGAGTGCCCCTGTGGAAAGTAGGAATTTGGATTTTCCTGCTGGTTTAGTTAAGTCTCTGCTAAGACAAGAATAGCATTTTGCAATTATTTAGTGCTGGCGGTGGAAGCAAATAAAGGAATCAGGAAGAGAAGAGGCAGATGAAAGGTGGGATGCACCTATCCCATGGAAGCAGAACTAGTAAATTCTCATTTTCTCCTTTCTTTTTTTCATGACTTAGAAAAGTTGCTTTAGATTAGACTTTAGTTTGCAAAAACATATTTAAAGAGTATTTAAAGGGATGACAATTTAAAAGACTTGCCTTGGGCACTGTCGTGCGTTGAATCGTGTCCTCCAAAAATTCAAATGTAGGAGTCCCCAGTACCTCCGAATACGACCTTATGAGGCAATAGGTTTACTGCAGATATAATTAGTTAAGGTAGGATGAGGCATATTGGAGAAGGGTGGGCCCCTAATCTACTATGACCGGTGTCCTTATAAAAAGGAGAAATTTGGACACAGACACTCAAACAGGAAGAAAACATGTGAACATGCATATGGTCATTGACAAGCCAAGGAGTGGGGCCTGGAACAGGTCCCAGCCTCACAGGTCTCAGAAGTAACTAACCCTACCACTACCTTGATTTTGGACTTCTAGCCTCCAGAACTGTGAGACAATACATTTCTGTTGTTTAAGCCACCCAGTTTGTGATACTTCGTTAAAACAGCCTTAGCAAACTAGAATAGATACCCATGTATCTTGGGCCAGTTAAACTTTCAGATTAACTACAGCCTTGCTCTCAAACGTCAGTGTTCAATATGAGTCACATGGGGATCTTGCTGAAATGCAATCCTGATAGAGTAAGTCTGGGTGAGACTTGAGATCCTGCAATTCTTACGACCTCCTGGGTGACACTGATGTTACTGGTTCACAGATCATACTTTGAGTAGCAAGGCTGTAGCCTTTTTGAGCAGGGACAGTAGCTGCCTCCCATTTCTTTCTTCACTGGGGATAATTCCACAAAGTGAATATGAGGGTCTTTGCGGGTGGGGCCTGGGCATTGATGTTTTTGAAAAGCTCTCTAGTGACTCCAATGTCCAGCCAGGTTTGAGAACCACTTAGCTAGGGCGTGATAAATTGGACATTTATACTCCGTCATTAGGCTACTAACGACGGAGTATAATTGAAATCAGAAATGTGCAACAACAGAGGATATCTCTGTGTTAAACTTCTGGCAGAAAACACTTTAAATGGTGACTCTTCCCCCAAGTTTATGTGTTTGTCTAAAACAGCTCAATGTGATCAACAGCTCCTTTCTCATCATTAGAAGAAACCAGGAAACCTCTATTTAATAGGGCCTAAAACTAAATATAGCCCCCCTACCACCAGGCAGTTTTCAGACTCCTCTTCTTCCTTGGGAAGGCTGGCTGCAGTCCCTCATCCTCAGAACACACCTCTCTCTCCACCTTGGTCTTCTCTTTAGTCCTCTGGTTTTTCATGTTGCCTCCACGTCTTTGGCTCTGACCACTGATCTACTCCCTGCAGGGATGGCCTCCACAGTCCAAATCCTTCCTCATCTCTAGAGAGCTCAGCCCATAGCAGAGTCCTGGGTCTCCAGCTCCAAAGGGGGGGCAGTGAGGGTCAAAACAGACAAATCTACCCATCCATCTACCCACCCACCCATCCAGTCATCCATCCCACCACCCATATTCACCCAATCATTCATCCTGTCATCCACTCATCCTTCCATCCATCTACCCATCCATGTATCCAGGCATCCAACATATACCTCTACTATTTATCTGGGAATAAAATGGACATGATAGCCCCCGTCCCTTCCCGCTCATCAAATCCAAAGTACATCAGTATAACTGAATCACTTTGCTGTACACCTGAAACTAACAACATTGTAAATCAACTACAGACAAATATAAAATAAAAATTAAAAAAAAAAAGGACATCAGTAAGGACAGTTGTTGAACATTACATGCGGAATGAGGGTTACAAAGGAAGAAAGCAGATCACTCCTTTAAAAGGAGACTTTAACCCCTCCCTGAGAAAGCAATGAAGGCTTCTAGAGGAGAGAAATTTTAAGCTGAGACGTGGAGGACAATTAGAAGCTGTCCATCAGTTGGTGTGACAAGGATAAAGCGCAACAGGAATGAAAAGATCTAGTATCAGGATAGCACGTGGTAATGTCTGAAAAGCTAAAACAAGCTCAGTATGACCAGAAGAGAGAAAGTAAGGGGAGGGAGTGGGAAGACGGGTACTGATGACGCTGGCAGAAGCCACGTGGGGCACACGCCAAAACTGGGGCTTCATCCCAAGTCTCCAGGATCCTCTACTTCCCTAACTCCTCAAATTCCTCAGGATTTTACTTTCCTTGGCTACATTCAATTCAAGGAGTGTTTTCTGAGCAGATCACCCCTGCTATGTTATACTCAGCACTGCACTAGGTGCTATGGGGCCAGGAAGTGATGCCAAAGCAAGGAAAGGGCTGGGGTCTGCCTTTGAGGAGCTTGTGGTCGCAGCAAGACGGCAGCGTCTACGGTAGGATGGTGGAACCAAGCGGAGGCCAGGTGGGAAGCATTATGGGGGGCAGAAAAGGAGGGCTTTGATATAAATGAATACTCATCCAACCGTTCATCCCTATGTTCTAACCTATTTAGATTATATTGACATAATACATATAAATAAAAAGTGCTTAGCTGTAAAGGGCATCCCTAAATTGAAGCTGGGCATCTTGCTAAGTTTGCAGCTCTGATTTTGGGAGAAACATTGGTCCTGCTATGTGTGCTGAGCAGGTTGTCCTTGTGTCCCTTTGCTCATGGTCTCTACCACCCTCTGCTTCAAAGCACTTAGGACAGAAGAACTACTCTTCAACTCTTGAATGGTCAGTTTTGCCAGAGTAAAAAAAAATAGATGACAGCTCCTGAAGAAAATGAAATAATTTGTTTATAATAATAAACGAATCAGCACATGAAGTAATGTTTAGCATCCAGGACCTTCCGTCAAAGATGAATGAGCCGGGCTTCCCTGGTGGTGCAGTGGTTGAGAGTCCGTGGGCCGATGCAGGGTACGCGGGTTTGTGCCCCGGTCCGGGAAGATCCCCCATGCCGCGGCGCGGCTGGGCCCGTGAGCCATGGACGCTGAGCCTGCGCGTCCGGAGCCTGTGCTCCGCAACGGGAGACGCCACAGCAGTGAGAGGCCCGCGAACCCCCGCCCAAAAAAAAAAAAAGATGAAGGGACTGCTAGGGCTAAATTATAGTGCAGGCCTGAATTTTGCTTTTATTTATTCTGTTCCTGCCAGGCCCTGTATAGTAAAAAAAAAAAAAAAAAAAAATTATTTCATTTCTCTTCCTTAAAATGTTAGTGTGCAAATTTAGGCAGTTCTACAGGGGCGCGACCACAGCGATGAGGGGCGCTGATGCCACACAATCTGGCTGAGCAGCAAAAACAGAGAGGTGTCTTCTTGAACTCCATCTCCAGTGAGGCTTCTTCCTTAGTGGGATGACTCAGTCCCACAGAAATCCACAGGAGGGGGACCTACTTGGGACAATTACATTGAATCATGTGCCTTCTCTGTACAATTTACTCTGTGGGGAAGTCCCCAACTTGTGCCCCGCTATCCTTTCACAGAAACCTTATTTTCTTTGCCTCAGAGGGAGGGGAAGTGGACGTTATCAGTGTTGGACCCAGAAAGAGCAGTATATGCTAGATACAAGCATTTTATAAACATCTTTTTAAGCAGGCTAAGGGTTTGTTTTTTTTTTTTCTTTTGAAAGTCAGAAGACTCCTTGGAATGTGTATATTGCTATATTGGTGTCAAGAAGAAGTAAGCTGGGATAAAGTAACTCAAGGAGAATTAAGCGGGGGCCAAGGCTTTTCCTGGGGGTGGGTGTAGAAGAGAGAGGGGCGGGCAGAGGTGGGTAAGCGCTGGCTCCAAGATGAAGCCTTTGTTTTGCAAATGATGGCTGTATATCTTGTGACCAGAAATTAATTGATGTACATGCAACATTCATTTAATTTGCCTAATTACAATTTGTTCACACCCGCAGGGGCTTTGTTACAAATGATTGCCCAGCCCCGACCACTACAGGGAGGGTGGAAAGGCACACCTCAGTGGTCTGTGGGGGAAATTTGCATATAACATCTCCCCCCACCAAATTATTAATTGGCTCCTGGGGAGGCACTGGTTACGGAGGTTCTGCTTAATTACTGTTCACGTCAAGGTTAAACATCTGTCCACATAAGCACAGGGACCTGCTAGCCCGTCTGCACTGGCTGCTGTCAGCATCATCGTGTTTACATTCGCAGCTAGGTAGCTCGTGTCAACACGTCCTTTCCATGAAAACAACAGAGAATGTTGCCGTGACACTGCTGAGCCGATGGCTGAAGCTGGTGTGGGTAGAATGTAAAAAGGGGAGGAGCGGACACAGGGCGGTCGCCTGTTCTTCGTGGTGCCTCACAGACTGGGGTGGAGATAGAGGAACCCCACGGGTCCCTTCCCTCCCCTCCTTGCCAAGGGTGCGGCGCTGTTGCCCAGTGCTGAAAAACATTCCCGGCTCATCTCCTGGCATCTCCGGAAATTCGTGAAGTACTCTGGGTTTCTTGGAAATGAAACGTTTCCTTCTCCCAGCCCCAACACCCACAAGATTAAAAGATCCTGTTGGCTTCCCTGGTGGCGCAGTGGTTGAGAGTCCGCCTGCCGATGCAGGGCACACGGGTTCGTGCCCCGGTCCGGGAAGATCCCACATGCCGCGGAGCGGCTGGGCCCGTGAGCCATGGCCGCTGAACCTGCGCGTCTGGAGCCTGTGCTCCGCAACGGGAGAGGCCACAAGAGTGAGAGGCCCGCGTACCGCAAACAAACAAACAAACAAAGATCCTGTTTGGGAACATTAGGCTAAAATGTGCTTTGTTACTTTGTACAGCTAATTTGTTGTTCGGGCCTCATTTTAAAGGTACTGACAGTCATTTAAAGACCAAGCTTTGAGGACAGGAATAATCCCTGTTAAACTGCCTGCCAATGCTGTAAGCATCCGGATGTCAGTGCTTTTGATGTAACCTTCTGGTTCATTTCAGACATTCCTATGTCCTTTGGGACCTCATATGCAACTTATCTGAATGGGAGAGTTAGGCCAGTTAGGCTAAGGAGTAACCCCACCTCTTGGCCTTCTCCACTTCTCTCCAAGGTTAATCAATACACATTGCACACACTAAGCTGTCTTTGCAACTGTATGGAACTATAATGTTATGTCAGTTACACAACTATTAGCAGTTCCACAGAAGAGCAAAGAAGACTGGTGGAAAGGTCATATGTCTCCTTTATTCTTGGTGGATATGCTTTGGAAATTCCAAAGACATACGACCATTTAGTATTTTGTGTGCTGTACATCTCATTGCAAAGTGTTGGCTGTTTGGAAGTTTTCTTGACATCCCAAATTTTAAAAGTAATTGGCCCCAGAAGCAATCAATTATCTTTTTCTAGCTTCTATTATTGGCCTTTACTATGGACCAGTAGTAATCTATCAAAAAATTAGTAAATATTACAGGTAGTGCATTGAAGTTCTTCCATTAGCTCCCAAGAGCCTATTCATGCTAAATCGTTGCTTTGCATTTAGAGCCAGTTTTTTTTTTTAATTACCACAGATGTAAATATTTTAGTTGGGTTCCTAATGGATTTATAAGATTTTGTGAGGCTTCTGTCAGATTTGTACACTAATAGGATCCATGCATCCATCCACATAAGGAATTTTCTCATGTGCTAAAAAAAAGTACTGAAGAATTCCAATGAGTTAGTCAGTCTCAAACATTGCCTGGAATTTTAAGAAAAACTTTTGAACCCAGCTTAATCTATTGCTTTATTATCCATAAGACTGATAATAGTTCCTGCTCGTTATTTTTCTATGGTCAGTTTTCCTTGAGAAACTGTCAATGAGGGTGTGAACAGTTTTCAGATAGAAATAGACACACCTTCTCCCCACAACCCCCCGCCAGATGGTGTCACTCACCCTTCTAGGCAAAATGAGCTCAGCCACCCTTCCATCTATTTCTATGTCTTGCGTGAATTCTGATGCCCTCCCCGAGATATCTAATTCTGAGGGGCTTTCACTTTTATGGCTACCCCCAGCTCTTTGAGCTTCGTCTGTGGCTTTAGTTGATTCTGAGAATGTTTTTACTCTCTTAAAACTGCTTTCCCTTTCTTAATTGTTTAAGCCTACATGTGAAATTCAACGGCTTTCCTTGATGCCAAATAAACAACCAAAAAATCCCACTCCCAGAAGACCCTTGAGTGAAGCCTTAATTTGAACATCTGGGAGAGATTTGGGGGAGGGATTTTTACAGGACTGCCACACAGCAAACCACTTAAAATTATTTACTAGATATTCTTGATTCTTTTACTTAAAATTAAAACATTTTATTTTCAAAGACAATGCATAGCTTTAGCAATATATTTAACAATATGCAAAAGACAAAAAAGTCAAAGTTCTTCCTCCCATCCCTGACCTTCTGGCTACCAGCTGCCCTCCCCAGAGGTAACTACTCGTACTAGTTTTTTGTATATCCTTAAGAGCTAGCCTATGAGTATAAAAATTATGTAAATGTTATCTTTTTTTAAAAAAAGAAGAAAATATCATACCACAATTTGCTTTTCTCACTAAACACTGAATCTCTGAGATCACATATAATCATACAGAACTGCCTCAGTGCATGCTAGTCATTGGATGTATTGTAATTTATTTATCCAGTTCCCTTTGATGAACTTTTAGGTTATTGCTAATTTTCTGCTATATCTTGTGTGTATATATATCTTAATTGTTTAGGGCAAAAGAATATTACTGTTTTAATTTTAATTTAATTGAGTATTTGTAAAATTGGTTTGTAAGTGTTTAGGTTTACTAGGTTTTATGAATTTATTCTTTTGTAAATAGGAGTTCAGTTATCTTGTATTAAAATTGCGTGTAGTTTGTATATTAAAGTAGGATGTACGTATATTCTGATTCTGGGCTATTTACAGCCTTATGACAGTTCAGTTACTGTGTTTTTCATTTCTCTGTGTAGGCTGAGGATGAGCAGAATTAACTTTCTGTAGCAGAACAACTATTAATACCCATTCTTCATATGCATACAGTTTTTTTTCTTCTTCTAATTTCTAGACTGGCTTAACAATGAATTATGGTGGGAGCCAAGTTTCTCACTGTTGGAGTGAGAATTTACAGATAAGCAAGGGGAAGAGAAGAGGATGACCCATATGATAATGAGTTAGAGCTGGAGACATCAGTATAAACGCATGTTTAGCTTAATATAGATACAGATGACTATATATAGAAAACATTTATAGATATATGTCTATGCCTGGTATATTATATCTTGCTCTGCCTGTTGAGAGGACCTAGAAGCAACAACATCTCAGTAGCACTGAGCACACCCAGCACCTAGACCTTGGTTTCTAATACCATTCATCAATAAAAGTAACCAAGACTCCTTGGAGAAATGACTAATTCTAGGACCAGGACAGGAAATATACAAGGTGAGTCTGGAGTATCTTGTAGTACCACAAGGTAAGGACATGTTTTTTAAAACAAATAACACAGCACGACACAACCGTAGGAGCCAACTGAAAGTATTTCCAACGCCAAAGCTGGAAAAATTTTAGTAACAAAATAAATAAAGTAACATTGGATTATAACCCAAAATATAGAATAAATATCTGTGCGTGCATACTGATATAAATAAATTTTTGAAGAAATAAGTAAATGGTAACACACTACTTCTTAAGTGGGGGCTGCATACTCTTCCTTCCAAAGAGTAAAATATAAGAAAAGGGAAGAATGAGTAACTTTACAGTGGAGAAATGTGACAAACACTATCCCTGACAGGTGATCAAGGTCAACATTAATAGTGAGAAGTCGTGTACCATTTATATGGTGTGACATAAATGGCACTTTGCCTCTTCCTCCCCAAAACATGTAATCCTAGTCTAATCATGAGACAAACATCAGACAAATTTTAATAGAGGGACGTTTTACAAAATACCTGACCAATACTCTCAAAACTCTCAAAGTCATCATAAACAAGGAAAGTTTGAGAAACAATCATAGTCAAGAGGAGCCTAAGGAAGTACGATGACTAGCTGTGATATGGTATCCTGGATGGGACCCTGGCACGGAAAAAGTACATTAGGTAAAACCTAAGGAAATCTGAATCAAGTATAGACTTTAATTCATAATACTGTATCAATACCAGTTCATCAATTGTAACAAATGTGCCACACTAATGTAAGATGCTAAATAGAAGAAACTAGGTGCGTGTGGATATATGGGAACTCTCTAGTTTCTTTGCAATTTTTCTCTAAGTTAAAATTTGAAGAAATAAAATTTATACTAAAAAATACATTATAAAGTATTTATGAGATACCAAAAAGGTTAAAAATCAAATTAACACCACATATCCACTTCCCAGCTCAAGAAATTATGCTAACCAATAGAGTTGAAGTTCCCTGTGTATCCCTCCTCATTTATACTCCCAACTCCCTTCTTCCAGAGATAACCACTATCTTGAACTTGGTATTTATTATTCCCAGGCCTTTATCAATACCTCTAGGACATATTGTTTGCATGTGTTAAATTTTTGTCTAAACTGCATCATGACACCTGCTTTTGAAAAGGCTTCACTCTATATCAAGCTTACACGATTCATGTTAATTTGTGTAGCTCTAATTCACTTTTTCTGCTATAGAGCCTTCCATTATATGAATATACCCACATATATTGATCCCTTTGATGGGCTTTTAGGGTGTTCCATCATTCCTGTTGTTGAAAGTCCTTCCATTCACCTTTCATTTGACACTCTGGATTTCTCATTGACTGATCCATTCCATACAACACTCCACACCTCAGTCTAACGTATCTCTCCCCTGCCCACTTGCTTCCTCATCCCCTTCCTCTCAGACTGGCCTTCTGGAGCTCCAAAGTCTTTTCTCCCTATTAAGCACACCTGTTTAGCACTTCTGTCCCTACTCTCAAACACAACTCCCAACTTGACTTTGTATAGTCACAAAACCATCCAAGACCTCAGCTGAGCAAAAGGACCCTCTACTTCTTCCCTAGTACCCCACCATCCCATGGAAAACTATGACAAAAATCATAGTTTAAAAATTCCTCTCTTCAAATGTGTTATAAAGTAATCAGAATGCGAAATATCCATTGTCCTTTTATAAAAAATATTCAATGACCTTGAATATCTCAACCTATTAGTGAGGGCACCGAAAATATAATCTTAAATACAATCTTAGGTAGTCTACATAAAACAAGTTTTCAATAAGTTAAGTTTCTATGAAGCACATGATTCTCCAGAACTTGGCAGAATTTGGAAAGAACGAACTAGATGGATGCCAGTAAAACCAGTTTACTTAAGCTTGTCCTAAGTAAAAAGGAACACAGACCAATTTTTAGGTAATTTCTGTATCCTCTGAGTATATCTATGCTCTTCTTCTTTCCACTGAAAACCATCTACATGGATAAAAGAAAAGTTTTATCTTTGAAGGGATGCAGAAAGAATTGTGTGGACAAAAGCATCTTTCAGATGAAAGTAATTGGAGTTTGGAGATCCTTGAATTCTAAGGAGAGAGGTGATTTTCTGAACAAATAGGTAGTTCTCTTAGTTGCATTCCAAACTACAGAGAGTAAAACTTTTGGTATTAAGGTACAAAAAAATTGTCAAATTTAAATTTATATTGAGGGATAATTAATAGTTAATAAAATCTATGCTGTTCTCCCAACTGGGAACCTTTCTGGCTGTTAAGAAGGAGATAAGCTTAATGGAAATGGTGTTTTTGCACTATTAACCTGACAACTACAAGTCGCATGCATGAGAGGGTGAAGGTGTGTGTACACGTTTGTGCGGAGCAGTGTTGGTGATGAGAATAGAGCATCGGCAAAAACAGTAATTTAGGTATAAAGCTATGAATGTCTAGATCGGGGTTGTGACAGTAAGAATGGAGAAAAATGGAAAAGACTTTTACAGTGACCTGACAACATCACTTGGTGGGACTGATTAGTTGATGGGGAAAAAGGAGTGAGAAGGCTCCAGGTAATTTCGTAATTGCAAATGTAGGGCACTGGGATGAGGGCGGCACCAGTGACAGTAATGGGAAAGCACAGAGCTGCACAACTCAAAGGGAGCCTGGGTATAGAACACCAGATCTCCAAGTGAGAGGTGGGGCTGATTTGATAGTCAGGAGAGTGCCACTCAAAGGAGAATGAAGAGGAAAGCAGTATGGAGGTTCGTTAAAAACTAAAAATAGAACTACCACATGACCCAGCAATCCCACTCCTGGGCATATATCCAGAGAAAACCACGATTCGAAAAGATACATGCACCCCAATGTTCACTGCAACACTATTCACAATAGCCAAGACATGGAAGCAACCTAAATGTCCATCGACAGAGGTATGGATAAAGAAGATGTGGTGCGTATATACACTGCAATCTTACTCAGCCGTAAAAAGGAAAGAAATAATGCCACGTGCAGCAACATGGATGGACACAGAGATTATACTAAGTGAAGTCAGACAGAGAAAGACAAATATCCTATCATTCATATGTGGAATCTAATTTTTTTAAAATGACACAAGAGAACTTCTTAACAAAACAGAGACAGACTTACAGACATTGAAAACAAACTTATGGTGACAAAAGGGGATATGTAGTTGGGGTCGGGGGGGATAAATCAGGAGTTTGGGCTTAACATACACACACTACTATATATATGAGAAATAACCAACGAGGACCTACTGTATAGCACAGGGAACTCTACTCAAACCTATATGGGAAAAGAATCTGAAAAAGAATGAATATATGTAAATGTATAACTGCTTACTTTGCTGTGCACCTGAAACTAACACAACATTGTAGATCAACTAAAAAAATTTTTTTAAAAGGAGACTGAATTTTAAAAAATGGAACCAGTGAAGTGGATGGGACAAAAATTGAGTCCCATAATATGGAAGCTAAAGAAAAAAATCAATGGTCAAATACAGTCAAGACGGGGCTTAGAGGAGGCTCTGGATTCCTGACTCACACGTTTGATGCCCAGTCCTGAAATGCCTCGCTTTCAGCTGCTAAAATCAGTTTGCTTCCTGTCACCTCTGAAGACGATGGACATTTAGCTCAACTGACTGCATAACAGCTCCGTTTCCTTCTTCCATCTCTATATCTATAATTTATTTCATCCATGAGGCTACACCTGAAAATTCTCTTCCATATCCCCTTGTATAAATCTTTAACTTCACATTTTCATACTCCCTCAACAAAAGTTTTCTCCTCACTGGAAGATCTATCTTATCCTTTTATAAATTTATGATTTTACTAATTATCTTGAGTGAACTGAGTTGAAATTGCCGTTGAGAATGAAGAAGAAATAAATGACCCCCAAACCACACCCCTCATCCATTTATGCAGACAGCCAGGTACTGAGCACCTACAATGTATCAATCACCAACATAGGTGCTTGGGACACAGATTCCAAATAAGACAGTCACTGTTGCCAAGGAATCTTCAGAGAGAGATGGATAAGTGAGTCAACCTTTCTAAATTTGCCCTGAAGAAAAGATTATCAGGAGAAAGATCTACCCTATCCCATGACTATTTTTGTTTTATTGCTAGTGCAAAGGGGTGTTCTCTGAAGAAACAAGATTTAATAAGGGAACCAGGCTTTCTTTTTTTTGGCTGATTGATGGTTTTACAAGAATATAACTCTGTCTGGAGTCCATTATAAATGTCACATCCAACTTAGTTTGTAGGAGTTGGTGTATGTCTTGGTTGAGTGTACAAATAGGTTAACTGGGGGATTTAGCAAATGATGAAAGGCAAGAAAGCTTTCACATGCATATTTAGGAAGTTGTTACTAGACTTACTGAATATGGAGACACTATCCTTGGTCCAGGTCTTTGTGTCTTCTACTTAGAATCTATAATTCCTTAGGAGCTTAATAAAAGTGAAAGAGCGACTGGAGTGTAATTCTTTTCAAATGCTCTGTTTGCACTGAAGTTTCTTTGCCCTTTAGGAAAATTAGGCAGATTGGATCAAGAATCCTTAAATTAAAAAGACACAGGTGCCTTTATCCACTGCTTTGTTCTGCAGTGTGGAATCACACACAAGGCGACATGCTAGCTTCCTTTCTGTGCCGTTGGTGGAGCTGCTTGTTGTCTGGCTTTCTCCCTAAGGAGGGGATGACCGGTCTGTGGCCAGCGCCACCCTCTTTCCCACACCACGGTGATCTTACTTTGTAATTCAAATCAGCCTTTCCTGAAAAACAAGCGCTGCAGCCTTAAATCTTCTAAGGCAGTTAAGCAAATTTTGCATTTTATGAGCGAGGATAATCCTTTCACATTTTCTGAAATAAGTTTACAAGCCCGTTCGCCTGGTGAGCAACGGAAGCTGCGTGACAAATGGGGACACAGAGCGCGTCCTCCGAGCAATCTGGGTGATGGGCAGTAAATCCCCCTGCCCTGGCAGGTCTGCAAGTGTTGGGAGAAAACAAGATCAATTCCCCGTCGGCCTCACAAGGGATCCTTCATTGCTGATGGCTGTTCAACCAGAGGAGAAGCTTAATGAAGTAGATGCTGCAAGCTGACAGGAGTATTGGAAGTGAATATAGAGAAAATGAAAATATTATGCACCCAACTGGCAGAACAGAAGACTGAGTGACTATTAGTGGACGCCAAAATAGAGCGTGGCTGAGCATTTTCTCAGGCCAGCTGGTGACAGCAGAATGTCCACGTGAGGAAGTAGTAAAATGAGAATCCACACATGGGATGGGGGGTGCTTGGATATCCACGCTCTACTGCAGAAACCAGGGCACAGATCAGAAATTTAGGCCTGCCAGCATTTCAAAAACTAAACGCGGCTACGGTAAAAGGGAATGTGAGTATCTGAGTTGGGGAGGAAGGCAAAAGTAGAAAGACAGTGTAAGGGAAGATAAACACCAAATAGCATCTGAGGGTGGAAAGCCTTTTATCCCCTCTCTCCGGTTGTTTTTCTCCTCTGGCTACTAATTTGTTGCTTGTTTGGTCTATGATTGGTCACCACGTCCGTGCTCTCTATTTTTTTCTTTTGCATTTTCCTTCTGCGAGTTTATACAAATGTACCTGAAAAATAACATTACAATTCAAGTGGAAAATCATTACAAAATGGGGAAGCATAATGTCTTACAGTTTTAACTGGTGTTGTGAGCAAGCATGTCCATAGAAATATCAGAATGACAGAATAGGAAAATAAATGCCTTGTAATCAATAAATAGAAGGAAAGTGGCAAGTGTGTTCCTCTCCGCTTTCAAGGAAAGAAGGTCTGGCCATTGTAAAGAATTAAAAAATATGTATCATCAAAAAGTGTCTCCTCTTCCTGCCGATGCAGGGGACACGGGTTCGTGCCCCGGTCCGGGAAGATCCCACATGCCGCAGAGCGGCTGGGCCCATGAGCCATGACCGCTGAGCCTGCGCGTCCGGAGCCTGTGCTCCGCAGCGGGAGAGGCCACAACAGTGAGAGACCCGCGTACCGCAAAAAAAAAAAAGTGTCTCCTCTTAATGAGAGAGACTCTCTGTGTGTTCTATTTAGCTGGATCAGCAAGACTGCTGTTCACAGTCCCCTTGTCTCTTTAACATACTGCTGTTACCGCCCTTAACAAATTCCGTGGAGAGGCCCTCAGAGTACTCCCACTGGCCTGAGTTTAGGGTAGGATAGAGTAACCAGAGCATGCTACCTCATCTCTGAAGACATCTCCTGGGGGAAACTTTGTTGCTCTGGAATAACTTGACTAAAATGAGTCAACTCTGATGATATTGTTCTATCAGGAAAATGGCAAAAAATGAAACAAGAAGAGATTACACTATTAGGATCGAATCCCCTGGGCTAGAGTTGTTTAACATAGAGAAGGATATCAGCGGACACAGACTTGGGCATCTTTATCTATCATCCCTGTGACTGACAGAGCAAGGGGTAACATGCATACGATATGCTATGTTAGAGCTATCTAACCAGTAAAGAGATTTAGGCATCTTTGCCTATTATCACCTTGACTGACATAGCAAGGGATAACAGGACTAGAATGTGCTATGTTAGATCTAGCCATTGGACCACAGCCAAACGGGCAACTGACAGTTGGTTTATAGAATGTTGGGTTTTCTTGTCTGCCTCGAACAGCAAACCCTTAAGTGAAAACAAAATCTTTTTATTATCCTACCAACAGAACTTGGAGCTTTGGTTCCAAATGGAATTCCATCTTTGCATGGGAAAGTATCTGTCTGGTTTTGAGACTGCTTTCCCAGAGGTGGATAGGTTTGCATCACGTAGTTTAGCTCTTTAATTTCCCCAAAGGTGAGTCTCAGGAGTCTGAGGTTTTGAGTGGAGGAATTTACATTCCCTCACCTTCCCTCTGTTACCAGTTTCAAAGATGATGCCAAAGAACAGGGTAGAGGAGCTCGCAGAAGGGACAAAGGGGGAGGGGGGGAACGAGTGAAACAAAATGGATTATGAATTTGAAAATTGCCAATTATCTTGTATCACACAGCTCAGAGCCCTGGCACAATGATCAGCCACAATCCAGATTTTTCAGCTTAAATGGCGTTACATTCAAGCAAGCAAATTAACCATAAAATAGAGGGGGAAAAAAAAACAAAATATCCCAAGAAAGAATAAACTGCAGATAATAAGCACCAATCTGGTGTTGAACGCAGCCCAAGACACCAATTGTTTTAAGTCACGACAAAGACAGCTGAAAGCTCCTCTTGTGGATACAGAGCGAGGATGATTGCCTGCCGTGAGTATCTTCTCTCACAAATAACAGTTTTTTCCCTCTTAATTTTCTGCTAAATTGGAAGCTAACTGCTTCCCACATTGTCATCGGAACACCTGCAGCTGTGCTGGATTTCTGCACACCATTTCTTTGAGGTAAAGCAGCACCCCACTTCCTGCAGCTCCTCATTATGCCGAGGGCTCCCTTTCACTGCGCCGCAGCACTAATGATTCAGGCAGGCTGGTCAGTCATTAAGTGACAAGCAAATGATACCGTGTGCAACATGTGAGTCATCCGTCTGAACAAATGAAATCACAGACTTGCCTCTCCCATCATTCATTTCACAAACAGTAGCAATGCGCCGCACAGCAGGTAGTTCAGTTAAAACCAGCCTTGTAAAACAAATTTCCTGCAGCCGTTTAAGTGAGCCGTGATGGGCTGGAGGCTTCAACTAGTGGATCATGCCCGGAGGAGTTAACAAAGGTTGGGGAGGAGGGAGACAGGGAGGGAGGTGCTATGAAGAGAGAGCTTCGTACATACATTAGAGTAATTAAGGGTTTCGTGTCTTATTGCTATGTTTTTCCTTTGTATGGATCTCAGAAATGACTGTTGCGTGAGCAGACCCAAAACAGACAGCATCCACTTCTCTGTGCCTTGTCAGGAGGTAGCTGTTAAGAGACTGAAGCAAAGTTCCCAAATAAATATTCTAAATTCGGAGCCGTGAAGACGTCATAGTAAATCAGATGGCTTGCTAGCAAGCGAGTGATGCAAATCACAGTGATTAAAAAAAAACTTCATGGCTTTTATTTTTGCAATAGAACCCCTTTTGACTCATCAATTATTTTGTGAACAGTGCAACTGGCTTCTACTAATAGAAACCCAACTTGCGTGCTAAAGCTTAAAACAGGTTCAGATAGCAACCCCCCCTCACCAAAAAAACCCTAAAATTAGAGAAGATGACAAGAAAATCCGCATAGTCCCAAACTTTGTACCTTTGGACCTCTGGCTACTGGACTCCACTCCTTGCCAGCTGGGACAGGGAGAGGGGCTGCTTTCTTCGTGGGACTGGGGTCTCCACTCAGGTTTCACTCCCAGGGTCAAGCCCACTGGCTCCCTTTGGGCCGAGGCCCTGGCAGGTAAGGAAACAGTAGCGTTTTGGTTTAAAGTGTGTTCTCAGTCTGTCCTAACTACAGTGTGGTCTGTGGGATGACTGCCTGGTATTATGAGTGCCCGTCGGCTCTGTTCTTCCCACACTGTCAGGGACAAAACTAACAGGGTCTCGTAGCTGGCACCTCTATTTTTCCTCTCTTGTGTAATCTCAATTTTGGCTCCAAATTTCCTCGTCATGTCCTTGTAGGCAGCCTGTGAAAGTTCCCAGAAGAGGGCCTGGGCAAGGTGGCTTGACAGGAACCCACACGGCCTGTGCACACTGACAAGCTAGGCAGGGCAGGGAAGACACAAGTCCGCGGGTGGGGTGCTCGCACAGCCCCCCAACCCAGGACTGGGCTTGCATCGGCCTTAGACACTCAGACAAAATTGTGTCTCCACAGCCTCCCTCTGGCCCTGACACACTGTGGAACACAGAATGTGTTATAAGGAGTGAAAAGAAGAATATTCCTCAGTCAAGAAAACTTGAACTCCGTTAAGTCTCTTTTGGGTGAGGCCACCGTTCACAGTCTGGGTCACCTTGGCAAATGGCTCTGACTCACTAACTAAAGTTATTGCAATAAGTCGATATAACAAGGTATTCTTGTAAATGGATGATAAGGCATCCTTGCCAAAGGACATTATCCCTTCAACCCCATCTCCATCTATGTGCAGCCATAGATGAGTTTACCAAAACAAGACTGGAGCCAGACTGTCTTTGACCTGCAAGAAGGGTACACAGATTTTAAAAGTTTTCAGTAGAATATCATTGAATTCTTACATGCCTATTGTAGATAAACTGAACAGTTCAGAAGACTGTATTAAACACTCCTCTGTGTTCGCCTTCACTGGCCTTCACTGGGCTATAACCACTGTTATAAGGAATGTTGTGCATGATCGCACACATTTTCTATGCTTATACTAACATTCACACGGATGGAGTCACCCTATTCTGCAACCAACGCAGTGGCCACCTCTCCATGTCAGCACTTGTAGATTCATCTCATTCCTTCTAACATCCACAGAATACTTTGGCCTGTGGGTACATTCATTTATTTAACCAATCTTCTACGGAAGGACAATTGGGTTGCTTCCAACGCTTAATCTATTGATAATGATGTGGCACTGAAAACTCTTGTACATAAATCTTCACGCATTTGTGTGAGTAGAATTTGTAAGGTAGTCCTAAAAACAGAGTTACCAAATGGTACAAATCCTTGCCAATCTGACAACTGATTGTTTTTCACATTCAGTCTTATTTAATGGAATATGAGGTTGAGAAACATTTCCTGTTTCAAAGACGTTTGCAATTCTTTTATTCTTGATCTTGCTTATATGCCCATTTTCCAGTTAGGTTGATGGTCTTTTTAAGTGATCTATAAACACACGTTTTTATGCATGTTTATCTAGCACGTGTTACAAATCCTTTTTGTGGTCACTTTTGGCTTTTTATAATGATTTTTGTCCTAAAGAAATACTTGGGATTTAAGCAAACATTATGACTCTTATCTCTTATGACTTGGGGGAGTTTCATTATGTTTGAAAAGTCCTCTCCAGTCTAGTATTGTAAGACTCTTCACTCTTATTTTTTTAGAATGTTTATGGCTCCATCTGGGATGAACTGTAGTTAAGGGCATGATAGATCCATCTTCACGCTATTTCCACGTGGATAGCCACTGTCCCAACACCATTTGCTCAGGGGCAATGTGACCTCTCCAGACTGTCACCTCATAGAAAAGTATGTTTTGCAAATGAAGCAACTGACAAAGGATTAATCTCCAAAATTTACAAGTGGCTCATGCAGCTCAATATCAAAAAAACAAACAACCCAATCCAGAAATGGGCAGAAGACCTAAATAGACATTTCTCCAAAGGAGATATACAGATTGCCAACAACCACATGAAAGAATGCTCAACATCATTAATCATTAGAGAAATGCAAATCAAGACCACAATGAGATATCATCTCACACCAGTCAGAATGGCCATCATCAAAAAATCTACAAACAATAAATGCTGGAGAGGGTGTGGAGAAAAGGGAACCCTCCTACACTGTTGGTGGGAATGTAAATTGATGCAGCCACTACGGAGAACAATATGGAGGTTCCTTAAAAGGCTAAAAATAGAACTGCCATATGACCCAGCAATCCCACTACTGGGCATATACCCTGAGAAAACCATGATTCAGAAAGAGTCATGTACCCCAGTGTTCATTGCAGCTCTATTTACAATAGCCAGGACATGGAAGCAACCTAAGTGTCCATCAACAGGTGAATGGATAAAGAAGATGTGGCACATATATACAATGGAATATTACTCAGCCATAAAAAGAAACGAAATTGAGTTATTTGTAGTGAGGTGGATGGACTTGCAGTCTGTCATACAGAGTGAAGTAAGTCAGAAAGAGAAAAACAAATACCGTATGCTAACACATATATACGGAATCTTAAAAAAAAAAATGGTTCTGAGGAACCTAGGGGCAGGACAGGAATAAAGACACAGACCTACTAGAGAATGGACTTGAGGATATGGGGAGGGGGAAGGGTAAGCTGGGACAAAGTGAGAGAGTGGCATGGACATATATACACTACCAAACGTAAAACAGATAGCTAGTGGGAAGCAGCTGCATAGCACAGGGTGATCAGCTCTGTGGTTTGTGACCACCTAGAGGGGTGGGATAGGGAGGGTGGGAGGGAGATGCAAGAGGGAGGAGATATGGGGATATATGTATATGTATAACTGATTCACTTTGTTATAAAGCAGAAACTAACACACCATTGTAAAGCAATTATACTCCAATAAAGATGTTAAAAAAAAGAAAAGTATGTTTCAAGCCTGGCTGCTTTAATAGCAGACTTAGGGACTAATATTCAAAGCTACATATTCATAAGTTCTGTCCTTAAATGCCAACGATCTAAACTTAATATAAGCAAGATGTTTTAAACTTGTTTTAAGATTCTGGGACTTTTCATTCCTGCTGGGCCTGGTTTGCCTCCTCGTTCAAGAATGACTATTGCCCACAGTCTCGTATTCAGCACGCTGAAATGCAAACAGCTCCGGAGGCCCACAAGGTTTGCTTTTCACTTGCTTGATTTTTAATTCGTAAAACCTAAACCTAACCATTATGAAGCTATTTATAGTCTCTATTCTCTTTAGTCCAAATATCTACCTTTTGTTTCAGACCTTAACGTACGGGATGCACAGTCTATTACTCTTGTAAAATTGAAGAGTATGAACTTCAAAAAAACATAGCTGGTTCTAAGCATTTCAGAAAGGGAATTGTCCTTCTGGTAAGAGTCATTTGTTGTCTCCCGAAGGGATAAAAGTTTGCCAAAAAAAGGGAGAAGAACGGAGTGTAGGGAGGGTTCATGGAAAGGAAGAAGGAGAGGATGAAAATTGTGAGAAACCTGAGCTGAGAGGAGGAAATGCTTTTATGGACAACACTTCCTATTTAAAGCCGCAAGCCTGCTTATCAATCAGACTTCAAGCTCAATGATATGGAGTCTGAGATTTTATTAAGTGAATAGCCATCAGGAAGCCACTCAGATCCATTGCAAACAAAAAACCCTAAAAGGTCTTGAGATTTTGAACACTGTCAAAATGCAAAAAAAAAAAAGAGGTCATGATTAATATTACAGTGACTAACAAATAATGTTGCGTTTCTGCATTTCTTCAGTGATCTTGCAGTACTTCTTGGTACTCTGGGATGAGGTTTCATTTCTGTCAAAGGGTTGGACCAGGAGATTGATTCTCCCAGACACATTTTTAGCCTGAGCCTTTTAGAGCCATGGCATAGGAAACCAAAATGCTCTTGGCTATGGCTGTTTGATCTAAAGGACCAGAAACAAAACAGGCAGTTGGCCTTTTCACAGTTGAAACCAAACAGAAGTAAATACAATGTCCCTTAGTATCCACAGGTGAGCCCACGGATATCAAAATCCGATGCTCAAGCCCCTTGTATAAAATATCATAGCACAATGAATACAACTGGAAGGAAAGACCTAAGAGGTCTCAACCCTGGTTGCACATCAGAGTCATCTAGAGGTATATTTAAAATATGAACTGCAGAGACACTTCCCCTCAAACTTATATGAGATCAGAATCACCTGGAGCTTTGGTTTATGGAGTTAACCCACAGATCCTGGGTCCCACCTGCCGAGTGTCTGATTCAGCAGGTCTGGGGCAGGGCCCCGAGAATATACAGTTCTGACAAGTTCCTGGGTACTGCTGGTCCAGGGACTTCACTTTGTGCTCTTGATTTAATTAGTATGTGGTGTGACTTGAGTATTATTCATTTTTCAGAGTTCCTGAGGTGATTCAATGTGCATCCAGGCTGGAGAACCACTGAGCAGGGCAACAAGACTTTCCCTATGCACACCTGACCAATACGGCCTGCATTTTTCTTCCACACAGGAAGGAGATAGTCCTCCGTCTCCTTCACGTCGTCAGTACTTCTTACCTAATGGGATAAGGTTCACTACACAGTTCCAGAGAAAGCAGCAAAATGGCTTTGTTGAATACAAATATTTTCCAAGGACACAGATAACTAGGTGATCAGGATATGATTGGGAACAGATCTGGAAATGTTAAGGAAAACCTAATCTAAAACACATATTTTTTTTTTGCTTGGAAGCATAAGTAAAGAGAGAGTTGGGTCCCTTATAAAATGGATATTGATAAACCATAATGGAAAAGAATATGAAAAAGAATGCATATAAAACTGAATCACTTTGCTATACAGTAGAAATTAACATGACATTCTCAATGAACTATACCTCAATAAAATAAATTTTTAAAAAATACAGTAAGGACTTCCCTGGTGGTGCAGTGGTTAAGAATCCGCCTGCCAGTGCAGGGGACACGGGTTCAAGCCCTGGTCCGGGAAGATCCCACATGCCACGGAGCAGCTAAGCCCGTGCACCACAACTACTGAGCCTGCGCTCTCGAGCCCTCGTGCTACAACTACTTAAGTCCGCAACAAGGGAAGCAGCCACTGCAGTGAGAAGCCCGTGCACCACACTGAAGAGTAGCCCCCGCTCACGGCAACTAGAGAAAGCCCGCGTGCAGCAACGAAGACCCAACGCAGCCAAAAATAAATAAATAAATATTTTTAAAAAAATACAGTAAAACAGGTGGGAGAAAAATGGATATAGAGAACTTACAATGGGCTATTGCTTAAGGGCCCACTATAATTTGGAGCATATCCCTGTGCTGTGTGAAAGTAAATTTTGCTTCAAGTTGCAATGAAGGAGAAACTCCAGAAACAGCGCAAATGATGCCCTTAGAAAAGAAATTGCATAGTGATGACTGTCAGTTCATTTCTGGAAACCCAATAATCTACTCTTATGAAAAATCTTTTAATAGAATTGTAAAGATGAATGTCAAGGGTGAGTGAGGCATTTGATTTGTTTGAAATTTCACGTTAACCCACGATTTTCTTTGTCTGTTTATTTCTAGCTGTTGGAAAAGGCAGGAGACATCCTCTGGCATGTTAATTCACTCCCTGCAGTCTGTGACACTAGATTGGTTTGATTCTCCCTTATCTGTTGATTTTTTTTCTTTTTTCTTTTTTTTTTTTGAAATAGTCTCTGGCAACATTGCTTGGCTCTGGGAGAATAGCCCCTTGATGCTGCCGAAAAAGAAATCTGGGAATTTTCTGACCTGCCTTTGCTTGTTTTCCAAATCTGCTTCGAGGACATGTGGAGTTGGTACTGATGGACCATGAAGGCGGAAGTTAGAGACTACAGACTTTGCTGTATGAAACAGAACAAAAGGAAGTAAGTCCGCAGAATTCATCAATACTGCAGGACTAGGTTGCTTATTTCTGCACGAGCAGCCTTATTTACATGCTTACAGCAAGCCCTCCCAAGTCCACTGCAAATTCTATTTCACTGTTATGTAGTCTACACTCAGGTGAGAACACCAACCCTCACATATATTAGCAAGAAGACCAGAGACAACAACAAAGATTGATGTCTGGCTTTACAAGGAAAGGCCGCATTTAGCTAAAATAGGCAGGACAGGAGTGTCTCTTAATTCCTTCTCTAATGTATCAATAGCTAATTGTGCCCAAGACACTGGGGTTGATTCAATTCCCTCACTTGATTGATTGCTGAGACAGTGTTTCACTGCCCAAGCGAAAACAGACTTAGTTTTATTTCTTTGGGCCTGAAATAGCTAGAAACCTAAGAGATGGGGGAATTTAGCATTTAACCGCTTTTCAGGCTTTACCTGTCTTCTTGGATGATAACACACAGGTCCTTGCACTCAGGACAGAAGATAGGGGCAGTATTGCTAATCGATTATCATCAATCCCCCATTCAGTGGCCAGCCATCTATGCAAAGGATTTCTTTTTACCTGCCTCCACCTAATTTGAGGCTCATTTTGTCACTCACTCCACCTCTATTACGTGGATAGCAAGGGAAAGCAAAGAAGGTAAAATGCAAATCATTCAGTTTTGCAATTTGCTGTTGGAGGTTAGAGGCAGCATAACATAAAGCTTGACTTTCAGAAGTCAAGTTACAATTTGGTGACAGATCAGAGCTCTAGTTTCCTACCCTTTCTTAGGTATCACATTCTGCAGTGGAGGACAGTAGGCTGGGGCTTTCGCCATCCTCACAGGCTGGTCACGGTAAAGCCCTTAGGGGCTCTGATAGTGGGGAACGGCAGCTGACTATGAGTTCCTTCCTTCCTGAATCCCTTTTTTTCTTTTTTTTTTTTTTTTTGTGGTACGCGGGCCTCTCACTGCTGTAGCCTCTCCCGTCGCAGAGCACAGGCTCCGGACACGCAGGCTCAGTGGCCATGGCTCACGGTCCCAGCCGCTCTGTGGCATGTGGGATCTTCCCGGACCGGGGCACGAACCCGCGTCCCCCTGCATCGGCAGGCGGACTCTCAACCACTGCGCCACCAGGGAAGCCCTCTGAATCCCTTTTGCTTTCGCTCCTTGCTATCCACCCACACTGGCATGCTGTGAACTGGGCTGACCATCAGGGATTAGGATGCCCCTTTCTCTGAGTCCCAAAAGCCATTAGAGGCTATCTATCCTTCAAGGTAGTAGTCATCATCCTCATTCCAGAGCCCTCAGCACCTCCCACCAGTCACATTCTCTTAGAAAACCCTCTGCTTCTGCTGTCAATTTCCAGGCTTCTGTCAATTTCCAGGCTTCTCCCGGCTATATGAGCTTTGACCCATTCTCCAACAGATTCCTAATTCCCTGCGTTGTGTATCTTCCAAGGTTTTCACCCCAATATCTCATGCCCTCATCCCCAAAGGGCTGTGACTTGCTTTATTATCACGTTCACCTTAATATATATCATGACACATCTGCTTCTTCCTTTTGACAAAGCCGAGAGTCAACCTGGAATAACGGATCATGCACGAAAGGGAAACACGATGCTTGCTACTTAGTGTACAGACCTGGAACTTCCCACTAAGACGGCTATTTGATACATAGTAAGGGCCTAAGGATGAGAAGCAGGCATAAAAGACCCATACCAATCAGTTAGGAAAAGACAAGCAATCCAAAAGAAAAAGGGGCAAGAGGAAAGGAAAGGATCATTGAAAGAGAGAAAACTTGAAGTACCAATAAACATCTGAGAAGAAACAACCTCACTAGTAAGCAGGGGAATGAAAATAAAACCACTATGACATTAGCAAAATTTTAAAAGTTTGATCATATAAAATATGGGGATGGGGGGCAGGGGGAAATGAATATTCTCAGCTCCTGCGTGTAACCATGTACACTGTCCAGCCACTCTAGGGAGGATACATCAATGGGCAGGGAGGGTGATGGTGTACTTGACATACAGCCCAATATTTTATCCCAAAGTATATATCCTAGAGAAAGTCTTGTAGATGTACACAAGACATTGTTTACAAGGATGCTCATCAAAACATTGTAATGGTAGAAAGGCAAACATTCTAAATATTTATCAATAGGAAACAGAAATAAATCATGGTATATACTCATATAATGGAAGAGTCCACAGCATTTAAAGTGAGTGATGTCGAGGTACCTGTCTCAATATGGATAATTCCCGAAAACACAATGGAATATAATACAATTTACCTAGATTCTAAAAGCACAACACAAAATACCACAACTATGTATACTATTTATAAACCCATGCCTATGTAGTCAAAGTATTAAAACATAGGCAGAAAAGGGAAACATTGACACTGATACTGTGGTCACCTCTGGAAAGAGTGGGACAGAGACATGGAAAGGCTGAGTGCTGCAGTGGAAGCTTCTATATCCGAAAGGTTTCATTACTTTAAAAAATGAAGCAACATGGCAAGGTGTTTATTAAATATGGGTGGGCATAGATATGGGTGCTTTTAGTGTATCTGAAATATTTCTTTTTTTTTAATCATTATTATCATAATAACTTCCATTTGATCAAGAATGGATCTTTAACCTCTTGATATGAGGGGCAAACGTAACAACTGAACTCTGAGTTTAGTCTTGGACTCTTCTCTGGGGCTTTTACATGAGGCATAGGAATAGAACCCAAAGTCGTAAAATGGACAAGCTGGACACACAGAGGACTTTGGACCAGCAAACTGCTCCTCAGGCTAGGGCTACAAGTCAGTGCTGAGACACTTCCAGAAAGCTCTTTTTGTTTCATTCTCCTTTAAATGGTACATAGGAAGAAACGAAAGGAGATGCCCCCCATAGCTTTAAGTTAAACCCTTAATTTTATTTGAATACCGTTTTTTGTCGTTTAATTACTGCCACTGTTTTCTTTTCTTTTCTTTCTTTCTTTTTAAGCTTCTAGATTGCTGTGTAATTTTTGTATCTACACGGATTAGACTGAGAGTCCAGGAAGACCCAGCCACATAATTAAGGACAGAACAGAATCTTCCACTTTACATCCATCTTCCCCAATTTAAAAAATGACATTTTCTGTTTTCTAATCATACATTGTTGGCTTCCAGCTTTTCACTTTAGACAAATATTTTCTGCTCAAAACCTGCTGCAATGAATTTGCAGCCTCTCAAGTAAACATGGATTTGCGTTGACAGGTCATCTCCAGAATTCACTGGCATTTTTGCTCTGGATCCACACCTAGGAAGTGGGGACCGTATGAGAAATTTCTCCCTCAGTCAGGGCTTTCCTTGGGAGTTTTTGTAGGACCTCGAATTAGAACTTGTTACAGATTTGGGAAGACCTCCTTGCTGCACCTAGATGTCTTTTGTTGCCTCGCTGGCCTTGGAGGCTAAATTACCTTTAGAGATGTAGCTAGAGCAACAATGGGTTATCAGTCAGAACCTAGAAAGCAGGTGATATACCTAAATTTGGGGATTTCAGGAAAGTTTGATACAGGGACTGTTTACAAAGATGTGATGAGGGTAAAGGAGACCATAAGACTAGTGATCCTGGGGCTGTTACCACCCCTAGGCTTCAACAGGCAATGAGGAGGGGGTGGTTATCTATAGCCAGAGAGAAGTGGGTGGAACAGGTAGCCAACAGGACATGTGACAAAGGCACCACTGCAAGATAGAAGCTTGAAAATAAATATCCCAAATCACTTCCTCCCCTCCCTCCATTCTCTTACTGGTGCTTCCCATTGGCCATAACCCAACTGAAACCAGAGGGTACAGAAACTCATTGATTCAGGTCAGCCTTCCAGAGCACAGAGTAGGGCTAAAAGGTAGAGTGGATAGCCAGCACACCAAACTACCCAGAAAAGGTCTATAAATGCACTTAGGTGTCTACATGTTGAACATTCCACGTAGGCTAATATGCATTAGAAATTATTCCAAGGATAAGATAGTCTCCATTTGGGTGGTTCGGGCAGTCAAATTCCTCAGGCAATTTACGTACCATTTGGAGATACTCTGATTCCCAACCTACTCCACTAGTGGGACTCAATAATCAACTGGCTCAATATTATGCTTTGAGTTTATAAATAAAGATGATTCATCATGGGAAGGGGCAACACGTTTTGCACTTACCAACAGTGTAATAAAATAAGAACAAATGCAAGTGGATGTAATAACAGCCGATTTCTGACATCAAAAAAAAGTCTTTTTTTTGGACTTTTGTATTTTGTAGAGCATTGATAGCAATCTTCCTATTGACAGAGGAGATGTCTGGATCATCAGAGAAAAAGTATATTAGGTTCTCTCTGATGTGAAGATTTAGTAAAACTGCTATGGGTTTCACATTAGGATACATTACTAAATTTGAAAGAAAAATGACTGGCTGCAAAATATATTATTTCCATATTAGAGGTATTACTAAGATGAGTAAAGGTACAATTCCTGTCCACCAAGACAAAAACAAATGGTCCTCTTCTGCAACAAGGAAAATAATATCCTAGACACAGGTGGAGACGTATCTACAGTCACACCCTACCCCCTTGCTGGCCCTGTCCGAATCCTTTTCCATGTAAACCTCCTTCTTGCTGAAGTTAAATAACATAATACACGTGTTTCATGCTTATCAGCATCCTGGCACACAGTAAGTGCTCAATAAATGCCAGTAGTAATAGTAGTAGTAAAAAATAAAATAAAATAAATACCAAGAAAGTTCACACAACATTCAGAAGAAAAAAGCTCATTTGTAGTTAGAAAATGTATTATTAAACTAACATATGAGATGGCCTTAGAGACTGAGTAGGTTCTAACAGGTGAAAGAGAGAGTAAGATTGGCACAGAGTATGGGGTAGACTGAATAGCATTTGCGAAGGTAGTAACGGTCATGAATTAGATTCAGGTACATTTGTCATAATCTTGGGCAACAGATTTTGGACTTCATTAAGTTAACATGGGAGAGCTATTGAAGGAATTTGGGGGGGATGGCAATAATAATAAAAACAAGTAGCTAACATTTGTTGAGCACTTCCTATGTATCAGGCACTAAGCCCTATACATGTGTTCATTCACTTATCCTTACAAACATCCTATGAAATAGTTGATTTTAACCACTATACTGGGTTAGGTGCTACAGGTGATTTCAAGATGACAGATTATCTCTGAATTCATTTACACACTTGTTTAGGGAGGAGGGGAAGGGGGTGTTTTCATAGAATTTTAGAATGTTAGAGTTGGGAATTGCCTTCAAGTTATTAATTCACTTACTCTTCACAATAATCCCATGAGGTAGATCCTCTTGTTATATCAACTTACAGACAAGGAAACTGTAGCAGAGGGAGTTCAAGTAACTTACCTGGATTCATACAACCAGCAAGTAGTAGCACCGAAGTATTTGATTTCAGGTAGTTTAACTTCAGAGTCCTAACTCTTGACCTCCATGATGCTATTCTCTCATACATAATAGGCAACCCTTGTAAACCTGTTAGTGTCCTTAACTGGGTTAAAACCTGGGGCTATAGAGATAGATGGGAAATGGCTCTTGTCTTCAAGGAAATAAGGGTTTCACAGAAAAGAATCATAGCCATAGACAACTGCAGTGATTATGATAAAAGCTATGGTGGAGGCCCTCACCAGGGGATGTCGGGACTCAAAACTGGGAGTTCACTCTTTAGAGGGTTCAAAGTAGGCTTCCCGTGGGAGGTGGCCAATAACTAGGTTAGGAAGACTGTGCACTGGTCTGACAGGAGTCAGAAGAACTCATCTGGCAGGAAGGCAACATTTGCAAAGATAAAGCGGAGTGAGAGGACATGGCGGGTCAGGAAACGGCTGGGGTTGGTTATGGAGACGAGGCACAGCAGAGAGAGGAGATTCACAGGGTCTTAGAACTGGGTTGGTTGGAAGCATATGTAAACGGGAGGGTGGCAGGATTCTGGTCTGATGCAGTGGGGTAGAAAGTCAGGCGAGCCACAAGGATAAGGTTGGGAGGCATAAAGGTCTAGAAGAAGGCAGTCCACGGGGAAGGCCAGTGAGATGAGTTTCAGACACAGTTACTTGAGGGAGGTGCGGGGCCTCCTGGTGGAGGTGAATGCAGTAGGCAACTGGAATTAAGGGTCAAAAGGTAACAAAACTGACATCTATTGTGACTTTCAGTGTGTGGAATATATCATATCATTTAATCATCATCAAAGTTAAACAGTTCCACACCTAGAAGGTGGTTTGGGGATGTCAATGTAAAAAAGCCTTTGGAACTCTGTGATGGCATTTCCTCAGAAACAGAACAAGAATTTTGGAATTTGGTCTTTTGAGGAGGGATTTGCATTAGGGAACAGTGAAACAAATTACTCAGGATAAGATATTTTGGTTAAAAGAAAAAGCAATTGTACCTCTAAAGGGAAGAAAACAATGTCTTCAAGTATGACTTTGTGCTGGCTCTGAAGGCAATTTAGAAAGACATCTCTTGTTTCCTTAAAATGATATTTGCTAAATAGGATTGCCAAATATGGTAGATAACACGTAGGCTTAGATGGAGAAGAGGGAAAGTAAATAAGTCCGTGGTTTCATTTCCAGGCCAAGCAAGTGCAAGTTTCTGTGAAGAGCAACCAATTTGCAGGTCCAGGTTGAGGGTGAAGCAAGAAAGGTACCGAGGGGCCCTGAAAGTGAGTGTCTCCTTAAATTCTGTGCCATAGATGCCTCACTCACCCGTACCTGGTCTTGACCCTGGGATCAGATTGAGAATCGTACAGAGGCTGAGTAAGCAGTAGGTAGCACTGAGGCCCGGGGAGGAGAGAGTGCTGGGGCCAAGCCGAGACACTCACAGGTATTCCTGAAGCCCTGGGGTCACACACGACCACCTCGCCGGGGTTCAATCCTGCCTGAACATTGGAATCATCTACAGAACTTGTAACGAAACCAAGGCCTAGAGACCTTCAAGATGGCGGAAGAGTAAAATGCGGAGAGCACCTTCCTCCCCACAAATACATCAGAAATACATCTACATGTGGAACAAGTCCTACAGAATGCCTACTGAATGCTGGCAGAAGACCTCAGACCTCCCAAAAGGCAAGAAACTCCCCCACGTACCTGAGTAGGGCAAAAGAAAAAAGAAAAAACAGAGACAAAAGAATAGGGACGGGACCTGCACCAGTGGGAGGGAGCTGTGAAGGAGAAAAGGTTTCCACACACTAGGAGCCCCTTCGCGGGCGGAGACTGCAGGTGGCAGAGGGGGGAAGCTTCGGAGCCACGGAGGAGAGCACAGCAACAGGGGTGCGGAGGACAAAGCTGAGAGAGCCCCACACAGAGGATCGGTGCCGACCGGCACTCACCAGCCCGAGAGGCTTGTCTGCTCACCCGCTGGGGCAGGTGGAGCTGGGAGCTGAGGCTCGGGCTTCGGTCGGATCCCTGGGAGAGGGCTGGGGTTGGCAGCGTGAACACAGCCTGAAGGGGGCTAGTGCGCCACGACTAGCTGGGAGGGAGTCCAGGAAAAGTCTGCAGCTGCCAAAGAGGCAAGAGACTTCGTCTTCCCTCTTTGTTTCCTGGTGCATGAGGAGAGGGGATTAAGAGAGCCACTTAAAGGAGCTCCAGAGACGGGCGCGAGCCGCGGCTATCAGCGCAGACCCCAGAGACGGGCATGAGACGCTAAGGCTGCTGCTGCCGCCACCAAGAAGCCTGTGTGCGAGCACAGGTCACTCTCCACACCTCCCCTCCCGGGAGCCTGTGCAGCCCGCCACTGCCAGGGTCCCAGGATCCCGGGACAACTTCCCCGGGAGAACGCACAGCGCGCCTCAGGCTGGTGCAACGTCACGCTGGCCTCTGCCGCCGCAGGCTCACCCTGCACTCCATACCCCTCCCTCCCCCAGGCCTGAGTGAGTCAGAGCCCCCGAATCAGCTGCTCCTTTAACCCCGTCCTGTCTGAGCACAGAACAGACGCCCTCCGGCGACCTACACGCACAGGCGGGGCCAAATCCAAAGCTGAGCCCCTGGAGCTGTGAGAACAAAGAAGAGAAAGGGAAATCTCTCCCAGCAGCCTCAGGAGCAGCGGATTAAATCTCCACAATCAACCTGATGTACCTGCACCGGTGGAATACCTGAATAGACAACGAATTATTCCAAAATTGATGCGGTGGACTTTGGGAGCAAAAATATACATATATTTTTCCTTTTTCTCTTTTTGTGAGTGTGTATGTGTATGCTTCTGTGTGTGATTTTGTCTGTATAGCTTTGCTTTCACCATTTGTCCTAGGGTTCTTTTTTTTTTTCTTAGTATAGTTTTTTAGTGCTTGTTATCATTGGTGGATTTCTTTCCTGTTTTATTGCTTTTAAAATTTTTATTTTTAATAATTATTTTTTATTTTAATAACTTTATATTACTTTTTCTTTCTTCCTTTCTTTCTTCCTTCCTGCCTTCCATTCCTTTTCTTCTTTCTTTCCTTCTTTCTTTCTCTCCCTTTTCTTCTGAGCCATGTGACTGACAGGGTCTTGGTGCTCTGGCTGGGTGTCAGGCCTGAGCCTCTGAGGTGGGAGAGCCCATTTCAGGACATTGGTCCACCACAGACCTCCCGGCTCCACATAAAATCAAACAGCAAAAGCTCTCCCTGAGATCTCCATCTTAACGCTAAGACCCAGCTCCACTCAATGACCAGCAAGCTACAGTGCTGGACACCTTATGCCAAGCAACTAGCAAGTCAGGAACACAACCCCATCCATTAGCAGAGAGGCTGCCTAAAATCATAACAAGGTCACAGACACCCCAAAACACACCACCAGACATGGTCCTGCCCACCAGAAAGACAAGATCTAGCCTCATTCACCAGAACACAGGCACTAGTCCCCTTCACCAGGAAGCCTACACAACCCACTGAACCAAGCTTAGCCACTGGGGGCAGACACCAAAAACAACGGGAACTATGAACCTGCAGCCTGTGAAAAGGAGACCCCAAACACAGTAAGTTAAGCAAAATGAGAAGACAGAGAAACACAGCAGATGAAGGAGCAAGATAAAAACCCGCGAGACCAAACAAATGAAGAGGAAATAGGCAGTCTACCTGAAAAAGAATTCAAGAGTAATGATAGTAAAGATGATCCAAAATCTTGGAAACAGAATGGAGAAAATACAAGAAACGTTTAAAAAGGATCTAGAAGAACTAAAGAATAAACAAACAATGATGAACAACACAATAAATGAAATTAAAAATTCTCTAGAAGGAATCAATAGCAGAATAACTGAGGCAGAAGAACGGGTAAGTAATCTGGAAGATAAAATAGCGGAAATAACTACCACAGAGCAGAATAAAGACAAAAGAATGAAAAGAATTGAGGACAGTCTCAGAGACCTCTGGGACAACATTAAACACGCCAACATTCGAATTATAGGGGTCCCAGAAGAAGAAGAGAAAAATAAAGGGACTGAGAAAATATTTGAAGAGATTATAGTTGAAAACTTCCCTAATATGGGAAAGGAAATAGTCAAGTCCAGGAAGCGGAGAGAGTCCCAGAAAGGATAAATGCAAGGAGAAACATGCCAAGACACATATTAATCAAACTATCAAATATTAAATACAAAGAAAAAATAGTAAAAGCAGCAACGGAAAAACAACAAATAACATACAGGGGAATCCCCATAAGGTTAAGAGCTGATCTTTCAGCAGAGACTCTGCAATTCAGAAAGGAGTGGCAGGACATTTTTAAAGTGATGAAAGGGAAAAACCTACAGACAAGATTACTCTACCCAGCAAGGATATCAATCAGATTCGACAGAGAAATTAAAAGCTTTACAGACAAGCAAAAGTTAAGAGAATTCAGCACCACCAAACCAGCTTTACAACAAATGCTAAAGGAGCTTCTCTAGGCAGGAAACTCAACAGAAGGAAAAGACCTACAATAACAAACCCAAAACAATCAAGAAAATGGTAATAGGGACATACATATTGATAATTACCATAAAAGTAAATGGATTAAATGCTCCAACCAAAAGTCATAGACTGGCTGAATGGATACAAAAACAAAACCCATACATATGCTGTCTACAAGAGACCCACTTCTGACCTACAGACAAATACAGACTGAAAGTGAAGGGATGGAAAAAGATATTCATGCAAATGGAAATCAAAAGAAAGCTGGAGTAGCAATTCTCATATCAGACAAAATACACTTTAAAACAAAGACTATTACAAGAGACAAAGAAGGACATGACATAATGATCAAGGGATCAATCCAAGAAGAAGATATAACAATTGTAAATATTTATGCACCCGACATAGGAGCACCTCAATACATAAGGCAAATGCTAACAGACATAAAAGGGGAAATCGACAGTAACACAATCATAGTGGGGGACTTTAACACCCCACTTTCACCAACGGACAGATCTTCCTAAACGAAAAAAAATAAGGAAACTCAAGCTTTAAATGATACATTGAACAAGATGGACTTAATTGATATATATAGGACATTCCATCCAAAAACAACAGAATACACTTTCTTCTCATGTGCACATGGAACATTCTTCAGGATAGATCATATCTTAGGTAACAAATCAAGTCTTGGTAAATTTACAAAAACTGAAATCATATCAAGTAACTTTTCCGACCACAACGTTATGAGACTAGATATCAATTACAGGAAAAAATCTGTAAAAAATACAAACACATGGAGGCTAAACAATACACTACTAAATAACCAAGAGATCACTGAAGAAATCAAAAAACACCTAGAAACAAATGACAATGAAAACATGACAACCCAAAACCTATGGGATGCAGCAAAAGCAGTTCTAAGAAGGATACAATCCTACCTCAAGAAACAAGAGACATCTCAAATAAACAACCTAACCTAAAGCACTTACAGAAATAAGTACAAAAAACCCCCAAAGTTAGCAGAAGGAAAGTAATCGAAGATCAGATCAGAAATAAATGAAAAAGAAGTGAAGGAAACAGTAGCAAAAACCAATAAAACTGAAAGCTGGTTCTTTGAGAAGCTAAACAAAATTGATAAACCATTAGCCAGACTCATCAACAAAAAGAGGGAGAAGACTCAAGTCAACAGAATTAGAAATGAAAAAGGAGAAGTAACAACTGACACTGCAGAAATACAAAGGATCATGAGAGATTACTACAAGCAACTATATGCCAATAAAATGGACAACCTGGAAGAAATGGACAGATTCTTAGAAAAGCACAACCTTCTGAGACCAAACCAGGAATAGAAAATATAAACAGACTATCACAAACACTGAAATTGAAACGGTGATTAAAAATCTTCCAACAAACAAAAGCCCAAGACCAGATGGCTTCACAGGTGAATTCTATCAATCATTTAGAGAAGAGCTAACACCTATCCTTCTCAAACTCTTCCAAAATATAGCAGAAGGAGGAACACTCCCAAACTCATTCTACAAGGCCAGCATCACCCTGATACCAAAACCAGACAATGATGTCACCAAAAAAGAAAACTACCAGCCAATATCACTGATGAACATAGATGCAAAAATCCTCAACAAAATACTAGCAAACAGAATGCAACAGCACATTAAAAGGATCATACATCATGACCAAGTGGGGTTTTCCCAGGAATGCAAGGATTCTTCAATATACGCAAATCAATCAATGTGATAAACCATATTAACAAACTACAGGAGAAAAACCATATGAACACCTCAATAGATGCAGAAAAAGCTTTCAACAAAATTCAACACCTCTTTATGATAAAAACCACCCAGAAAGTAGGCACAGAGGGAACTTACCTCAACATAATAAAGGCCATATATGACAAACCCACAGCCAACATCGTTCTCAATGGTGAAAAAATGAAACCATTTCAACTCAGATCAGGAACAAGACAAGGTTGCCCACTCTCACCACACTTATTCAACAGAGTTTTGCAAGTTTTAGTCACAGCAATCAGAGAAGAACAAGAAATAAAAGGAATCCTAATAGGAAAAGAAGAAGCAAAGCTGTCACTGTTTGCAGATGACATGATACTATACATAGAAAATCCTAAATATGCTACAAGAAAACTACTAGAGCTAATCAACGAATTTGGTAAAGTAGCAGGATACAAAATTAATGCACAGAAATCTCTGGCATTCCTATACACTAATGGTGAAAAATCTGAAAGAGAAATTAAGGAAACACTCCCATTTACCATTGTAACAAAAAGAATAAAATACCTAGGAATAAACCTACCTAAAGAGACAAAAGACCTGTATGCAGAAAACTATAAAACACTGATGAAAGAAATTAATGATACAAACAGATGGAGAGATATACCATGTTCTTGGACTGGAAGAATCAACATTGTGAAAATGACTATATAACCCAAAGCAATCTACAGATTCAATGCAATCCCTATCAAACTAACAATGGCATTTTTCACAGAACTAGAACAAAAAAATTTCACAATTTGTATGGAAACACAAAAGACCCCGAATAGCCAAAGCAATCTTGAGAAAGAAAAACGGAGCTGGAGGAATCAGGCTCCCTGACTTCAGACTATACTACGAAGCTACAGTAATCAAGACAGTATGGTACTGGCACAAAAATAGAAATACAGATCAGTGGAACAGGACAGAAAGCCCAGAGATAAACTCACACATATGGTCACCTTATTTTTGATAAAGAAGGCAAGAATATAAAATGGAGAAAGACAGCCTCTTCAATAAGTGGTGCTGGGAAAACTGGACAGCTACATGTAAAGGAATGAAATTAGAACACTCCCTAACCCCATACACAAAAATAAACTCAAAATGGATTAGAGACCTAAATGTAAGGCCAGAAACTATAAAACTCTTAGAGGAAAACATGGGCAGAACATTCTATGACATAAATCACTGCAAGATTCTTTTTGACCAACCTCCTAAAGAAATGGAAATAAAAACAAAAATAAACAAACGGGACATAATGAAACTTAAAAGCTTTTGCACAGCAAAGGAAACCATAAACAAGACGAAAAGCCAACCCTCAGAATGAGAGAAAATATTTGCAAATGAAGCAACTAAAAAAGAATTAATCTCCAAAATTTACAAGCACCTCATGCAGCTCATTATCAAACAAACAGCCTAATCCAAAAATGGGCAGAAGACCTACATAGACATTTCTCCAAAGAAGATATACAGATTGCCAACAAACACATGAAAGGAGGCTCAGCATCACTAATCATTAGAGAAATGCAAATCAAAACTACAATGAGGTACCACCTCACACCAGTCAGAAGGGCCATCATCAAAAAATCTACAAACAATAAATGCTGGAGAGGGTGTGGAGAAAAGGGAACCCTCGTGCACTGTTGGTGGGAATGTAAATTGATACAGCCACCATGGCGAACAGTATAGAGGTTCCTTCAAAAACTAAAAATAGGGCTTCCCTGGTGGCGCAGGGATTGAGAGTCCGCCTGCCAATGTACGGACACGGGTTCGTGCCCCGGTCCGGGAGGATCCCACATGCCACGGAGCAGCTGGGCCCATGAGCCATGGCCGCTGAGCCTGCGCGTCTGGAGCCTGTGCTCCGCGGCGGGGGAGGCCACGACAGTGAGAGCCCCGTGTGCCGCAAAAAGAAAAAAAAAAAAACCAAAAAGCTAAAAGTAGAACTACCATACGACCCAGCAATCCCACTGCTGGGCATATACCCTGAGAAAACCATAATTCAAAAAGAGTCATGTACCATGATGTTCATTGCAGCTCTATTTACAATAGCCAGGACATGGAAGCAGCCTAAGTGTCCATTGACAGATGAATGGATAAAGAAGATGTGGCACATATATACAATTGAATATTACTCAGCCATAAAAAGAAACGAAACTGAGTTATTTGCAGTGGGGTGGATGGACCTAGAGTCTGTCATATAGAGTGCAGTAAGTCAGAAAGAGAAAAACAAATACCGTATGCTAACACATATATATGGAATCTATAAAAGAAAAAAAAATGGTTATGAAGAACCTAGGGGCAGGACAGGAATAAAGACGTAGATGTAGAGAATGGACTTGAGGACACGGGAAGGGGGAAGGCTAAGCTATGACGAAGTGAGAGAGTGGCATGGACTTATATACACTACCAAATGTAAAACAGATAGCCAGTGGGAAGCAGCCGCATAGCACAGGGAGATCAGCTCAGTGCTTTGTGACCACCTAGAGGGCTGGGATAGGGAGGGTGGGAGGAAGATGCAAGAGGGAGGAGATATGGGGATATATGTGTATGTATAGCTGATTCACTTTGCTATAAAGCAGAAACCAACACATGATTGTAAAGCAATTATACTCCAATAAAGACGTTAAAAAAAAGAAGAAACCAAGCCTGGATGTCCCCCTCCACAGATTCTGATTTCACTGGTCTAAGGCTCAGAAACCAGGTATTCTTCAACTTTCCCAGATGATTTTAATATTCAGAGAGGGCTGTGAAAGTCTTACTTCGAAACAAAGACAACTACAAGCAGCAGGGGATAAAGGAAAACATCAGATCCATAAAAATGCCAAGTGTATGGCTTGAACCATCCATATCTTTAGTTACTGAGAGTCATTATAACTTACCAGTAATATTATAATAATTCTCTTATAAGGCAATACCTGCTTTGTTCGCCAACATGACCATCCAGGATGACGGGGCTTGGCCCACTTAAATACAAAACGTATGTCCATGAGAAACACAAAGCTACAAATCACCCCTAGGAAGATAGGGAGTGCTGGATTAAATAAAATCAATTTCACAAAACTGAGGAATCTTCGTGAAGACTCTTGCATATGAATTCTGTCAGCAATGGCTAGTACAAGGCAAAGGGGTTAACAAGATGGAAGTGTGGACAAAAGCAGATTGAGAAATGTTTATTAGAAACATGTGGGCAACCTTCAAAAGGTAATCCCGCTATTTCCATGAATCCAGCTCTTGGCTATAAATTACAGGATGAAGGAGGGAGTAGTAAGTACAGTTCAAAAGAAGAGAATTCCCACCCAAAATAAAAAGGAGAGGCCCGCCCTCCTTTACTTGCCATCTTCATGGAAAGTTTTATGCTTCTTTTGGCCCCCTTTCGTTCTCTCCTTGTCTCCTGACACCCTCTAATTAGTATCTCTGCCTCTGGCCCCCGTGCTTGCTGTAGGTGGCTGGTGTGACATTGGATGCCCGCCCCTGCAGTGCGATTAGGCACCCTGCGGTGCACAAACAAAAAAACCAGAAAGCCTGACCTAACTATTTTCCTATGAATAGAACGTGCTTTATCAAGATAAAAGATATTTGTGTGTGTCTATTTGTATAGAGATGTGCTATACATATAAACATAAATATAGGGGATTTTGTGCCTGTGTTTTGCATGTGAGCTTCTTAGTCTGCTTAAAAGGTTCAGGGTCAGAAATATTTTGGTATGTCCTCAAATAGGACTGGAAACTCCCGAAAGACTAAACGTTTGTCCTTCATGTTTGAAAGACTAAAAGAAGAGCATGAAAGTTCCTAAGCAAGCCAGAGTTGAGTGAAACTTTCTTGATCTTGAGATTCAAGAAGGTCCCAAGAAATAGTTAACCCTCTCCTTCCTCAAACTTCTTTAATGACATCTTAAGGTGGAACGTCTTCCTGTGCCTTGGAGACAGAAATCTGTGTCCCTGCACTTTTAGTCCTCTCCCACCTCCAGTGTAAGATGGAAAGAATTTATTTCCCACGGCCAGACATCCAATTAGTGTTTATCGAGTGATTACCAGGGACTGAACATTCTGCCTCTTTGATCAAAGGGCATTTCAAACCTCACTGAGGTTTATTTTCCAGAGAGCTATAACCACCCCACTGTGAGTGCTGTGATGCTGAAAGATGATGATGGTGGATGGTAATAATCAATGATGAAAAAATGGTGCCGCAGAGGAGGATTTGCAAGGGGACAGTCTTCATGGGGGTGGTGACATATTTTGGAAAGTCCCAGTATTAATGCTGAAGGATTAGTGTTAGGGCCAGGGTAGTCAAAGCATGGTGACTAGTTAGACCTATCAAAGCCCACTCAACTCTCTAAACTTTAATTATGGATGCTCTCTGCTACAGTCCTTACTGATGACCCAGACCTGGAAGGTAGGTTGTCCCCTTCTCCCAATGTCTGTCAGACCCTCGAGCTGGGAACTCTTTCATAAGGGCACTAATCCCAATCATGAGGGCTCCACACTCATGGTCTAATCACCTCCCAAAGGCTCCACCTCCTAATACCACCACCTTTAGGGTTAGGATTTCAACAAATGAATTTTTGGGGGACACAGATATTCAGACCATAGAAGATATCAGCTCTAGTGCCTGAAGCAGAGCAGGGTAGCCAATTAATAAATGTTGAGCAAGTAAATGAATAGATGTATCAACTACCTTAAGCATGCTATCAGTTCAGAGAAGGGGAAATCGCCAAGAGTTAACACAGAATGGATTGTTTTAATGGACGAGATGGAAACCCTCATGGAAGAATGAGTTGGACTGGGGACTGCAGAGAAGTATTCCATTTCAAAAGGACAGCATGAGTGTAGGAGTTCAGACACAACCAGCTGACAGTTGAGAGGAATGAGAACTTCCTAAAAAAATAGACGCAAGGGCTCATTTCCCCTGTAACCATCACATACAATTTTGCCAACAGAAAAAAACCAACTTTACTTTCCAATGTAAGGGAAAGGAGTGACGTAGTGAATTTTAGCAACATCTCAGCTATTATTAGCTATGTAAGCCGTTACCTTTTTGAGTTTACAGTCTTTAGCCGTGAGTACTCATGTGAGTTGACGTCCCATGAAAGGCCTGACATTTTAGATATAGCTCTGAACACATTCAGAGCCTCTGAATTCTTTGAGGTAAGAGAAGAGAGTTTATTCTGACAATTCCAGCTGAACGTGAGGAAACAATGCCAAGCATGGACATACTAAAAGCCAGGGACCACAAACTCAAATGCCTTCTGGGGCCAGGCAGGTAAGGTGTGAGCGAAGCTGACAAGGTGTAAAACAGTAAGAAACAGCAACAGGCATGTGTCTTCTAGAGAGTGTGCAGCTCTCTTAAAGCATTCAAGCTAACTTTTAAAATCCACTTAGCTGGGACTTCCCTGGTGGTGAAGTGGTTAAGAATCCACCTGCTAATGCAGGCGACACGGGTTCAATCCCTGGTCTGGGAAGATCCCACATGCCACACAGCAACTAAGCCCATGTGCCGCAACTACTGAGCCTGCGCTCTAGAGGCCATGAGCCACAACTACTGAAGCCCACGCACTCTAGGGCCCACGTGCCACAACTACTGAGCCCCGGTGCTGCAACTACTGAAGCCCGTGCTCCGCAACAAGGGAAGCCACCGCAATGAGAAGCCCGTGCACCACAACGAAGAGTAGCCCCTACTCGCCACAACTAGAGAAAGCCCACGTGCAGCAATGAAAACCCAACACAGCCTAAATTAATAAATAAACAAAAATTTTAAAAAATCCACTTAGCTAACCAAAGAGATTATCTGTGAGCTGAACGGAACCTCTGGTTACCAGTTTGCAACTCACAGAGCAACAAAATACCTATATGCCATTGATATGTCCAAATAGCCTAGAATGCTTGAAAATTTAACCGAATAAAAAGGTCTGTGAGACAAGGGATCTTTGTTTGTTCCCTGATGCATCCCAAGTGCCTGGACCAGATGCTGGTGCATGATAGGCACTCAATAAATGTTTGCTGAATGAATGACTAGCCAATGTCCCAGAGACATTTCATATTGATTATCAGAAAAGAACTCAGTGACCATGAGGTTAGGTGTCTGGGTAGATAAAAGGAAGATTGTTCTGTTTTTCTCATGCTTCAAATTTAGTTGTGGCTTTACTGGCTGAGAACCTTGGAAACTTTGATAATTAAACAGATCCCAGTCCTCCATTTCAGTGGGGAGAAATTGTCTAGGATCTGTACGCTCTGACAGCCTCCCTCTGAGCTACATTCATAGAAGATGTATTCAATACAAATTAGACTATGCAGGGAGATGTAAAGAGCCATTAAAACTATGCTGACTCAAAAGTCCATGCTTTTATAACCCAGAAGGTGATGAGATCAAACACTCTTAAAACCAAAGCTTGCTAAACCTTTTAAATGTAATTTCCACATAGGGATTATTGTGGTTCACAGGGGAAAGTGGGGTATGGCAATCATTTCCATATATTCTCAAATGCTTTGACATCACAATAAGGACGGTAGGTAGCAACTATATCCTAGACCTAAAAGTCACATTGTTTTCATCAACGTGACTAAAAGACTCAAGGATGGACTTAAGGATTCTAATTCTGCGTCCACTACCAACTGATGTGACCTTGAGCAAGCTGGTTTATCTCCAAAAAAGGTAAAGACCATAACCTGAAATTGATCTCTGGAACATAGCTTATATTTAAGAATGAATCAGTTTGCAAATTACTCTACCTTAGACAAAAAAATAAATACTAAGTTCTAACAACAGAAATGAGCACAGTTGCATAGTTTCATTAATGAAATGAACAAGCAAACACATTGAGGCATTTACGGCACACGCTATCCGCGTCACAAAAGGAATCTATAAGGCTATGCCTGGAAAGAGAGACTACTGGCTCACCTATCAGAACGGGACTCCACTCCATCCTTTCGTGTTTTAACAATGCACTTTCTGTCATTTTCAGTGTTACTTCTTGGCTACGTATTTGAATATTTTGTAGTCTACCACAACTCTACTTTGGGCACCTCACCAAAAGAAAGAAAACGAGGTAAAGAAAGCGAGGCACGCTCTTTAAGAAAGACTGTTCATTTACCGTCTAATTTTTAAAAGAACACTTTCCTAAAGCTAAAAACAGTTCTCAATAAATCTGTGTTTAATTCAAAATAATAAAGGGAAACACCTAGCCCAGTACCTGGAACATAGAAGTAACTTCGTGGTAGCCATGGTCACTATTATTTTAGAAAACAAAGCACAGTGTACGGCTTTGCTTTTTTCAAGGCCGGTCAAATACACTGCCTAAGATAGTTCTCAAATGTATCTGGGCATGAAAAGAATCTGATGAACATGTTTAAAATATAGATTCTCAGGCCTCACTAAGTCAGATTATCTGGGAATCTAAAACCCCTGATTCTACATTTTAAGAAATCTCCCCAGGTTATTCTGAGGCAGATGGTCCATGGACTCACATAAGGGAAGCACTGCCCTAGATTTTTCATTAAACACCTGAAATTTTAAGAATCCAGTATATGTTATTAGAAAGAAAAAAAATATATAGTATATATATATATATATACACACACACACATATAATCACACACACATTTTATGTATATATACATATGTGTGTGTGTGCGTGTATGTGTATTGTGTGTATGTGTGTGTGTGTGCGTATGTGTGTATGTGTATCTGTGTGTGTATGTATTGTGTGTATGTGTATGTGTGAGTGTGTGTGTGTGTGCGTGTGTGTGTGCGTATTAACAAAGATGCTTTGCTTGACGAAACTTTAGTCAGGCTCCTGAACCTCCTCCTAGGCCCATCTGTGCACTTTCTTATAAAATCCAGTTCTAGCTAAAACTAAGCCAGTTTAGTGAGTTTTCCATCCTCCATATCTTATCACCCTCAATATCTGAGCAGGTTCCTCAGCCTCCACCATCCCCCAGGTGATGTCTGATCCTCTTGGCCTGTCTTCAGCAAGAATCCTGTTAGGTCAATTTAGCCAAAAATCCTCTCACCCCTGATATTTTCTCTTAGTAATTTCCATCCACTGACCCCTACCCTGCTCCTTGGCTATAAATCCCCTTTTGCCCACACTATATTCAGAACTAAGCTTGGTTTTACACTGAGGTCTCTTCTCCTCTATTGGAATAGCCCTGAATAAAATCTGTTTTTACCTCTTTAACTACTGTCCAGCTTTTTCTTTGACATGTACATGTGTATGTATGTGCTTATGTATGTATGCACACATAGAGCCACACTTTTCATTGCCAATGACTGCTTCTCAAGGAGAAAGATCTTTGCCTTATGAGCATTTAAAAAGCACCACCCTGAACTAAAATGAGTGACTGAAGCCAATAAACCTCTTAAACTTAGCAGGGAATCATTTACGCAAGGGAACTTTTAATCTCAATACTTAAATGCATTCATTGCCTTCTATAAGTATGAAAAATAACAGATATAACTCATTTTTGACAACCAGATCTGAAAATTTGCCTTTGTGCTGAAAAAAAAAGAGAAACCTAGAAAATATTATCAAAAAGTGGGAAAGCTTCTGAAATTTCCCAGGATGGGTTGCAAAATCTTTGTGTGCCCCCCTTCGCCCCACTTTACAGCCTTTCCCACTGTGAACATGGTACTCAGGGCTTGACTATATATAAATGTTTAGACCATTTCATTAAAGGATTGGAGGGGAGGCCTGGGTACAAAGGAAGACTGGGAGATCCCCTCTGTGACTGGGGAGGCCACTTGAGTCAGTGGGAAGTTAACTGACTTTCGACTGGGGCTGCGGGTACTTGTTACATCCTAGGGAGAGACATATTTTACTGATGCTGCAGTCTGATCTGTACCTGTATTCTTAAATTTAAATAATTTAGAATAAAAATACTTCTCTTTCATTCTCTCTTTTGATTCACCATCTGCAGGGATGTTCTAATAGGAAAGCTGATCCCTCAAAACTTCAGAGACTTTGGGGCCTGAGGGGATGCTGAAACAATTCCAGCCCACGTAAGTAAGGATACAAACGGTGTTGTTCATTCTCTCTCTTCCCCGCTCCCTCTCCCCCTCCCTCCCTCCCTCCCTCCCTCGCTCCCTCCCTCCCTCCCTCCTTCCCTCCCTCCCTTCCAGCCGTAAGAAAAGATGAACGAGCTGGGCCTGCTAACATTTTCCTGGACCCCATAGCTTTAAAGGATGAGCCCCAAGGTCTATGCCTAAGATTAGGATAGAATCGCGGGATACTTATATCTTTTAAAAATTTGATACGCCAAGGCAATGATAATTGTCAGAATTCATGGGTCTCCTCCATTACTGACCAGCTACATTAGGATGATTATAGTTTTATTATAAGTAGCAAATGGACAGAGATTTTCATGTGACTTAGGAAACGACATGATTGTTAGTTAACAATCCACATGGGAAGACAGTTGAACATAATTTTAGACGTGACCCATGATATACTTACAAATGGGTAAAGAAAACATCTCTGGGAGAAGCTTTATGATAAGTGAAGAAAGCAGATACAAAATTGGGTAAAACTATGCTGTTCACCAGTGTCTTCTGAGAAAGTACCTGCTGCAGCATGGTGGCCTGGTACATAGGTGCCACAAAAATTATTTACTAAACAAATAAACAAATGATTTGAGCTATGGAAGATGCATTGGGAAAAAAATACTGGAAGGAAAATGTCCATGTGTTAACAGTGATTTCCTGTCTCGTTTTTGTATTCTTTGTACAAATTTTCTACAATAAGCATGTATTACTTTTATAATTTGAAAAAATAAATAAAAACAAACAAGGTCTTTTTGTTTTCTAATTCTTCGGTTTTCTCCCATCTGAAAACTTTGAGGTCTGTTTTCCTATAGCTGGCAATTCCTTTTGTATTTTATCCCATGAAGGAATTTTTTTTCCAATATTGAGAGTACAACTCTAGAGAGAAAAAGATACCCTTTAGCTAGAAGAGCTTAAGACCAACTAAGAAAGTTAAGATAGAACGTAACAGAAAACTACAACCGGGCTTGCTAACAACCAAACAGGAGCAAGTAAATAGAACAGGAAAATCTGTCCACAGAGTAGGAAGTGACAGTATTTCATCAGGTTAGTGCGCTCCGCTGCTGCCATTTACTTCATTATCATTGTGGTGTAAAAGCTGGGAGAACGGAAGAAAACTCTGCAGGCTGGCTGAGGTTTTCTGAGCGTTAATTTGTATCCACTCATTCCATCACTCATGTTACTGCCACACGCTTGTCAGTCACAGTGCCTTTGTATGAGGCTGGTTGAGATTCAGATCAAACGTGTGGCAGATAAAAGACTCCTGAAGTTCTTCCAGTCTTAAAAGACTTTGCAGATTGGACTGACTTTTACTTAAGCGAAAGAATCTCATCAACGACAAAACCTAAGGCATTCAACAGCAGAACTCCTGATGAGCTGAAATGCCCTTGGGGAGACCAACGATGGCAGCCTCCGCAGGGCCTGGAGATCAAGACTGTAATGAGTGGTGCTAGGGGGAGAGAATCTTTCATTTTGTGTAATATGCTCTATTTACATTTGTATAGAAAATTTCAAAATCCTTTCAGAGCATTAATCCCTTTGATCTCTGTTACCACCCTTTCAAGTAAATACGGCAGAGTGCATCATCCTCCTTTCACTGACGGATAGATTGAGGATCCCAAAGATGGAGTACCTTATAGACCTTTACACTGTTTTCTGGGAGGAAACTGAAGCAGGCCTGGAACTGGGTTCAGTGCCCTTTCAACATGCCTCACTGCCTTTATATGCCCTGCAGGAATTGAAAGAGCGGAAATGCTCACACCTATGGCCCTGAGATACTCTTAACTGTCATTGGCATTAGGTGCACAGTCCCTGGTAATTGATCCAGTTTGATGTGTACACGGGCAAGTAATTTTCTGTTAGACATCATCATTAGCATTCAACAATTAAAATTCTCATCCCTTTAGCCCGGAAAAGCCAATGGAGAAGCTGTTCAGGTAGCTCTGATCCAAATTTCACAGATCCAAGAGGCTTGGTTTTTCCATCGAAGGTACAGTAAAGCATATAAATAATTGGCCCTGGAGCGCCGCTGAATGGCTGACCCTTCTGAGGCTTGCCGGCCACCGTGGGTTGTTCTGTTCAGACTGTCATCTGGCAGCTGCAGCTTTCAAGCAATTACCCATGGCCACTTAGTGACAGCATTAGGAAAGTTAAGTTGGGATAGCTCCCAACTCGTAATTTACCTCTCAGTAAAAATGGAAAGTTAAAAAGAAAACTAGCTTGGCTGCAGCCTCTAAGTGTTTTTGAAAGACCCAGCTGGGGCAGGGGGGTATGAAGGAAGCCATCTGACCAAGAACTTGGATTAGCTGGAGATGTTGGGGGAGGACCTGGAGAGCCCCAGGAGCTCTTTGCAGGGGACAAAGGAGCTACAGGGGTTTTAAGAGGAGGAAGTGGAAAATTTGTGCTTATCCAGAGGGTGCTTCTCTCTTACAGATGCTCAGACTAGACCCTGTGATCTCTGCCTTTTTCAGGCATGTTTTCTTTCCTCTCATTTGATAGTGCATCTTAGACCTGGTGCCATCAATGTAAACATTTAGGACTCTATTTTGTAATGTCGGGGAATTCTTATTGCTACATGTGACCATTTCAGATGCCCTAACTGAAAGAAAGTCAACTTTATCTTAATTTTGAATCCTGTAAGTTGATTATTTGTTTGAAAAATTATTTCGGATTCAAAGAACTTTATGAGAACTATAATCAAAAGAAAAAAAGGAAGTGGGGAGAGAAACCACCCACCATGCTACCACCCTAGCATTCACTTTTCCCCCTATACACTCATTTCAGGGAATTTTTAATTGTATTTTTTTTAAATTAATTAATTATTTATTTATTTTTGGCTGCCTTGGGTCTGTTGCTGCGTGCGGGCTTTCTCTAGCTGCGAGGAGTGGGGGCTACTCTTCGTTGCGGTGCGTGAGCTTCTCATTATGGTGGCTTCTCTTGTTGTGGAGCGTGGGCTCTAGGCATGTGGGCTTAAGTAAATTGTGGTGTGCGGGCTCAGTAGTTGTGGCTCGTGGGCTCTAGAGCACAGGCTCAGTACTTGAGGCGCACGGGCTTAGCCACCCTGAGGCATGTGGGATCTTCCCGGACCAGGGCTCGAACCCGTGTCCCCGGCATTGGCAGGTGGATTCTTAACCACTGTGCCACCAGGGCAATCCCTCAGGGAATTTTTTAAAAAGAAGTTTCCCACTAAAGATGCTGCATATTTCACGGGACAGGGCTTCAGCACAGCAATCAGGATAAAGTGGCAGGCTTAGGGAGGGTGACTATCGTTTTAAACATGAGTGAATTCCAGAACTCTCCCAGAAGTCCTCAGCTGGTTAATGTTTAGCCGCTTCTCCAACCTCCAGCTCTGTAGGTTCTCCCACCTCCCATGGTTCTGTTCCAAGAATTCTTGACATTGGAAATTAGCTCAGCTCCTTAAAATTTAAGCAAGACTTAATTTAAACAAATGGTTCAGTTACCATCTGGGAAAGGCCTGGCAGAGAGGTAGAAAAACCCTCTAAAACGTTTAATCGGTTTTACTCTACATTTTCCTAATATTTTGCGTTGTGTGCCTCTTTCTTGTTAGCTGTTACTAAGTCTTCATTTTCTCCCTGCCCACTTTCACCTGTTTAACTTGAATTTCTGTGCATCTTCCTTCTCTCTCCAGTTTCCCTCCTTTTGATTTTTTCTTCCTTCCCCTTCTGATGGGCTGCTAATGTAGTGTACAGCACATCCTCATAGGCTTATTAGGAAAGGTTCCTGCAGGAAGTGTTGCTTTTTTGATCATCCTGGGCAGCAACATCTTCATCGGTCGATAGGAGAGGGACAAAAGTGCTAACTCTGGTTATGATTTCATTTCTCATCCTATTTCTAATTTTTAAAAGCTGACAGACACCAAAAGCAAAGGTAACAGAAGCAAAAATAAAACAAGTGGGACTACATCAAACTGAAAAGCTTCTGCAGAGCAAAGAAAATCATCAACAAAATGAAAAGGCAACGTACTAAGCGGGAGAGAATATTTTCAAATCATGTATCTGATAAGGGGTTAATAGCCAAAATATATTAAGAACTCGTACAACTCAATAGCAGGAAACCGAACAATTGGATTAAAAAATGGGCAGAGGCAAAAAAAAAAAAAAAAAAAAAAAAAAAAAAAAAGGGCTTCCCTGGTGGCGCAGTGGTTGAGAGTCCGCCTGCCGATGCAGGGGACACGGGTTCGTGCCCCGGTCCGGGAAGATCCCACAGGCCGTGGAGCGGCTGGGCCCGTGAGCCATGGCCACTGAGCCTGCGCGTCCGGAGCCTGTGCTCCGCAACGGGAGAGGCCACAACAGTGAGAGGCCCGCATACGGCAAAAAATAAAAATAAGAAATAAAAAAATAAATAAAATAAAATAAAAATTGGGCAGAGGATTTGAATAGACATTTTTCCAAAGAAGACATGCAGATGGCCAATAGGTACATGAAGAGGACTCAACTACTCATCTTCAGGGAGATGTAAATCAAAACCGTAATGAGATATCACCGCACACCTGTCCGAATGACGCGCGGCGAAAAGACAAGAAATGGTAAGTGTTGGGAAGAATATGGAGAAAGGGGAACCCTGTGCTCTGTTGATAGGAACCGTGAATTAGTGCAGCCACTAAGGAAAAGAGTATGGAGGTTCCTCAAAAAATTAAAAATAGAGCTATCATAGGATCCAGCAATCCCACTTCTGGGTATTTATCTGAAGAAAACAACACTAACTGAAAAAGATATCTACACCCACATATTCATCGCAGCATTGTTGACAATAGCCAAGACATAGAAACCACCTAAGTGTCCACCGATGGATGAATAAAGAAATACATACATACAATGGCATATTGTTCAGCCATAAGAATGGGAAATCTTGCCATCTGAAACAACACAGATGGACCTTGAGGGCATTATGCTAAGTAAAATAAGTCAGACAGAGAAAGACAATACCATATGATCTCACTTAGAGCTAGAATCACACACACACACACACACACACACACACACACACACACACACACAAAAGAACTCATAGATACAGAGAACAGATTGGTGGTTGCCAGAGAAAGGGATTGGGGTGGGTGAAATAGGTGAAGGGGTCAAAAGGGACAAACTTCCAGTTATAATATAAATAAGTCCCAGGGATGTAATATACAGCATGGTGACTATAGCTAATAATACTGTACTGTATATTTGAACGTTGCTGAGAGAGTAGCTCTTAAAAGTTCTCATCACAAGAAAAAGAAATGTGTAATTATGTGTGGTGATAAATGTTAACTAGGCTTGTTATGGTGATCATCTCGCAATATATACAAATATCGAATCATTATACAGTACACTTGAAACTAATATAATGTTATATGTCAACTATATCTCAACAAAAAATAAATTAAAAGCTGACAAATATCACAAACATCACAAAATCCAGACATAGCATTACATAATTATTAAAATAATATCTATATTATGTATTTTATAGAAATTATATAAATATACATATAAATTATATAATGTATATAACGTACTTATGGAATGTATCTATATAATGTATTAATGTATTGACTGACCAGTCCACCATTATTTTTTCCTACATTTTTGGTTATGAACTTTTTACATAAAAATGATTTTTGTAATATCAAATAGAAGCAAGCAACTCACTATTCTTAATGTCACATAAGTTTTTTGGATTGTTGTCAAACTTAGGAAGACTACTAAGTTTTTGTTTCAGGAGTAAATCTTAAGATTTCAAGGCATTAATCATTTTAAATACTGTAAATTGAAGTAACTTATGAATCAGTCTGTCATAGATGTCCTTGCAGTGGCCCATTGTGATTTTTAAAAAATTTTTGATCTCTGGCAGGATAAAACCTCCACTTTGACCCAACAGCAATGAGAACTAAATCTTTTACTTACAATACTAAAGTTCTGATGACTGCACAAGTTTTATACAGACTAGCTCCTGGCTGTGTACATTTCAAACCAGTTTCTTCTTCGTTACAGATATACTTTGGTGTTGCGCAGCCTTGTTTTACAATGCCAGGTGAGGAAGCATGGTGGACCAATAGGGATATTCATAAAAGCCCTCCCCACACTGGGACAATTAGCGTGACTTATTTCTACAGGAAAAAAATGGGAACCAAATAAATATATCTCATGAAATCCAAACCAAATGTTTGTGCAATTCAGCTTTCTCTTAGCTGGATCCCCAAAATGATGGTCGCCACCTCTGGTGACACCAGATGTAAAAAGTCATTAGGGGGCAAGTTGAAGAGGAAGAAGTGTTTTTAATGGATTACAGTTAAAATACCTTATTATTTCCCGATTTTACAAGAACACTTGACATGTGAACACATTCCTGGTCATGCTCAGGACCTTGCAAGAAGCCATACAAATGATAACTCTGAAGCTGCAGCTTTACTTGCTTCACTATGAATCTGCCTCTGCGATAGAATAAATTCAACTTGGGCTTTTTTAGAGATAGAGAAAAGCTTTAAGGACAACAGAAAACTTATTCTGTAATGAGAACTAAATTCAGTTGCTTTTACATATTTCAGCAGACAAAAATTGTAACTTTTGTACAGTGGCTGTCTGTATAGATGCAGCTGAGTAAAATTTCAGACCCACAGAATATGAGAGGCACACGGTGACAGTGAAGGGAAGTTCCTTGTTGAACCAAGGAACTGGTGAAGCAGAGCAATTGGGAATCACTTCAGTTCAGACCCCAGGCAATTCTGGCCTTGCTTCCGGCCCCCCAGTGTTACCCAAGATATTGAGAGAATCACCATCTCATCTTCGGCAAGCAACTTCTTTCAAAACCAAACCAACCAAACAACAGTGAAAACATCAACCTTTCTTCCTCTTCCATCTCACCCAAAAACCTCATCCTTTCCTTGTCAAATGCTTAACCCAGCTGATAGGAGAAAGGAGAGTTCTTTTTGTTTGTTTGCTGGATTGGAAGGCACCTTAACTTCTGCTTTGGAGTCTATTTTGATTAGACACGCCCCTTTATAATGGGCTCTGATGTCCATCTTCTGGGTCTCCACACTAAGAAACCAGTGAAAACTCTTCCACAGCAGGTTAGGGAACATGGGCTGATCCAAGATGGATCTTCATGATATCAACAGTGGTGGAGGGGGATCTGTGTTCCTTTGCTCAGTGCGTGTGTTCTTTCCTTTTTGAAACTGTGCTCTTTGTAGGTTTTGACCCTAGGGAGTAGAAGGGAGAAGCTCAAAAACCTAGTGATGTGTAGAAGTGAAATATGACATTGCTGAGCTGTTTTCCTCACAGCTATCTCCCACTCTAATTTCCCTAACGAAACAACATCCAAGAATCAAAAACCACAGTTCACAAATTCATTCATAAAAATTCATTCACAAATATTTGTTAAATGCCAGCATTGAAGATGTAGCAGTGCACAGGGCAAAGTTTCTGTCCTCACGCTCATGACATTCTAACGAGTGAGGCCCTAAGCTGGGAATGAGAGAAGCGACAGCTTAGTGGGAAGTAGGGCATGGTGGAAGATGAGGAGGGAGAAGTGCCCTGGGTCACAGCCGCTAGAGCTTCAAGGGCCACAGTTAGGGCTTTGGATTTTACTCTAATCCATTGGAAAGTTTGTGACATCATCTGGTTATTTTAAACGGCCCACTCTGGCTGCTGTACTGAGAATAGACTGTAGGGGGCGCGCAGAGGCAAGGAGCTCTGTTTAGAGGTCGTCGGAATAAGAAGCGAGAGCTGAAGGCGGCTTGGTCTAGGGAGGTCACTGAATCCGCTTTTGTACGTCAGTACAAGGAACTGAGAGCTCACTGATACACAGCAATGAGCAATGTTTGACCAAGTCTGGACCCAAAACCCCTGCTGAATTTGCAAAGCCTCCTAGCTACGTTTCCCACAAATTTTCTGCATCTAACTCCAAACTGAAGATTGCAGAATTTGCATATCATCACAGCAGGGGTTAGATTGACAGACCGAGTGCCCACGCTTCCCTTTTTCATTTGTACAAACTGCACAGTGGATGACAAAGTTTTGGGGGCCAGACAGACCCGGGCTGGAGTCCATACTCTGCCAAGGAGAGCAGAGCAACTCTGGGCAAGTTCTTAACCTCAGAGTCTCCGTTTCACAGGGTGGAAATGGAGAGACTGTTGCCATCAAGTTGTGGGAAGGACAAATTAGAATTATGTAAGTAAGGGTTTAGCAGAGTGGAGGGCATTTGATAGAAATCGGATCCAAAATATAGCCACATCAGTGTGAAAACGGCCACTTTCTGCACTTTGGAGGTAAAATGTCTTCTGCAATTTTCTAATTACCTGCTGAAACATCTTTTGGAATAGTACCCAGATTCCTGGCAAGTCTCTAGGAAACTGACTTGATCTGGCTGATTCTCTAAATTAGTGTATTTCCAAGCAGGGACTGCACCGATTGTGACACCAGAGATGCTTGTTAAAATGCACATTCCTGGGCAGCGTCCCATTAGTTCCAAACAAGAAAATCGACGGCGAGGGCCAGGATCTGCATTTAAGGCTCCTCACCGGTCGTGGTGCCTTTCAAGAACCATCCCCCTGCGAGCTCCAGGTACGTCCGGGGAGAAGGGGCCCCAGGACACACCCCAACGGCCATGGAAGCGTTGGAGCCAAGGCTCCGCCGGGCTTTGCAAAAAAAGCCCCCTCTGCCTCCACCGCGGCGGCCGCAGGAGGCTCCGCCGCCGACGGGAACAGTTTTCATCTGGGGAACATCTCAGTCCTTTTGGTCGTGGCAGTTATTTACCTCTTGGTTTAGTGTCCCCTCCCGCAGTCCCCGACTCCCACCGCAGGCCAAGCCGGGCAGCGCACGGCCTTCGCGCACCTTGCAGGCTCTCACTTTCCTGACCACAGCGACACCTGCTGAGGCAACGCAGTATGTGCATGCACAACGCGGAGGTGGTGCCTCTGGCTGAGCATCCCGGCGGCCGCGCGCGGGGCAGGGGGACAGCACAGGGCAAGGAACGCAGGCCGGTCGCCTGGCTAAGGATCGTCGGGGCCGCTGCCCGGCGGGGGGGGGCCGTAGGGGAATTTCAGAGTGGGCCCCGCTGGCCCGCGAGATCTTGCTAGAGGACCAAGTGTCTTTTTAGAAAATCGAAGGACCGGCGCCCTCCTGCGCCCGCCAGCCGATTAGCGTTTCCGTTAGAGTGAAATGAGCCTCACAGAAAGGGAAGGATGCGACCCTGTAGCCCAGGATGAAAAAAGATGCTGCAATCCCCTTGCAAGGAAAGTGCGGTTTATCGCAGGGCACCCTGCGATAAATCCCCTGCAACCCCTGCAATCCCCTGCAAGCCCTGCCAGTCAGGGCTTGGAGCCACGGCTCCTGCTACCACTCCGCCCTGTTTATGTGGGTCTCTGCGCCTATCTCATCACTATTCCCCAAGCGGTAACTCTGCAGGAGAACCTAAAAAGTTAGGTAGAGTGGGAAATGTCCCTGGGAACAATTGAAGGAAGGCAGCAAAAGAGGGGACAGATGTAGAGGAAAGCGAGAGAAATCAAGAGAGCTTTCTTAGAAAGGTTTAATCGGACAGGAGGAGGGCAGAAGTGAATGGGGTCCTAGCCCATGACACTTCCCTCCGCACCTCCCACAGCCACTCCATCTTTCTCTCCTTGCTCCTGAGTGGTGCCTGGAGGCACAGGACTTGACACTCAAGTCTCCCTCACTTGGGTATCGTAGCTTGGGCAGCTGTAACAAATATATTAGTCACTAGGTGACTTAGAAATTTGTATCACAGTTCTGGAGGCTGGGAGGAAAGAGATCAGGGTGCCAGTATGGTTGGGTTCTGGTAAGACCCTCTTCCTGGTTTGCAGCCCAAGGACTTCTTGTAGTGTCCTCACATGGTGGATAGCAGACGGAAGTAGTAAGCTCTGTCTCTACTTAAGAGGGCACTAATCCCATTCACAGGGCTCCACCCTCATGACCTAATTTCATTCCAAAGGCCAAATACTATCACTTTGGGGATTAGGGCTTATGAGATTTTGGGGTGTGGGGGGGGGATGCAGTCCATAAAAAGGGCCCCTCAGGATATCTGGGGGGATCCTGAGATAGAAGTAATTTAGTCTGTCACATTAGATATTATCACCTTGTGTTCCTTCCACTCTCAGCTCTATGAGATAGGAGACTTTGTGTCCCTGTTGTACCCCAGTGCCTGGCATATAGTAGCTGCTTAATACGTATTTGTTCAATGGACAATTCTAAAACACACTAATTTGGAGTTTACTGTGTGCCAGGCAGTGTTTTAAGATCTTCACCTACAGTAACCCACTAACTCCTCACTACAACTGTAGGAGGTAAGGTTTTCAGATAAGGAAAGCCAGTCATCCCATAATGTACATGGGGTCACACTATGGAGTCCTCACAGCTAACCAGGGCACCACACTGCCTCTTATGAATGAATTCATAAGGTTTTCTGGAAAAAGATATAGGCTTTTGGGCTGCAAAAGGCCTTAGTAACGAGGAGGCCTTCTGACTTAATGTTGGGGAAGAAGTGGAGCTGAGCCCTGGGGTCTCTAGGCTCCTAGACGAATGGCTGGCACCTCACCCACAGTAACCAGCCCCTAGGGGCTCTTTCTCATGCTTCTGGCTATGGCCATGGTTCTCAACTTGGTCTGCACATTGGAGTCACCTGCAAGAGCTTTTTTAAAAAAAACCCAGTGGCTCAGGCCACCCCTTAACACTAACCGAATCAGAATCTTTAAGGTTGAGTCCCAGCCATCATTTCAGTACTTCTGAAAGTTTCCCCGGTGATTCCAACGTGCAGGTAAAGCTGAGGATATGGGGCGTTGGCTGGGAAACAGGAACCTTGTTCTTAAACTGTGGCCATTAATCACTGATTCAGAATCACTGGGTTTGCTTGTCTACAGTATAGATTTCTGGGTCCCATCCAGATTTACTGAATCTAAATCTCTTGGAGTGGGTCACAGGATCTGCTCAAAAGAAGAAACAAAACACAAGCTCCCAGAGATTTACATGCACTCTGGAGTATGAGAACTGCTACGGCAGCTGTTTTCAAAGTACGGACCACCAGCAGCAGCAGCATCACCTGGAACCTGTCAGAAATACAAATGCATTGGCTCCACCGCTGACCTCCTGCACCAGAAACTGGGAATGGGGTCCAGCAGTCTGCATTCAATGAGGCTCCAGTCATCTTGGTGCCCGCCGCAGTTTGCAAACCACTTCTCTGAATAAAGGGCCTCTGGTTCGAATCCCAGCTTGGTCACTCACTAGCCATGTGACCCCGGAAAGCTTATTTAACTCCTCTGTGCTTCAGTTTCTTCATTTGTTAGTTGGGTATGGGGTGTTATTGGTTGAATTATGTTCTCCCAAATGCATATGCTGAAGCCCTCACGCCCAATACCTCAAAATGTGACCTTATTTGGAAATAGAGTCATTGCAGATGTAATTAGTTAAGATGAGGTCCTACTGGAGTAGTGTGGGTTCCTAATCCAATATGACTAGTGTCCTTATAAAATGGGGAAATTTGGAGACAGACAAGCACACAGGGAGAATGTCCCATGAAGAAAGGTGTTATATTGCCACAAGCCAAGGATCTACCAGAAACTAAGAGAGAGAGACCTGGAATACATCTTTCACTAGTACCACAGAGGGAAAAGGGCTCTGCCCACACCTTGATTTGGGACTCTCGGTCCCAAAGAACTGTGAGACAATACATTTCTGTTTAAGCCACTCTGTCTCTGGTGCTTTTTGACGGCAATGCTAGCAAACTAATTTGGGGGCATTTGGGATGAGACACGGAGCACAATGCCTGTACTAGTGGTTTCCCAATAAATGGGAGATTTTGTTATTTAAAAAGAAGGGAGGAAAGTGATTCTGTACACTCTCTCCTTAAGTAGGGGTTAAACCTGAGAATCAAGAAATGAAACAAAGCCGAACATTCCACCCAGTGGACTGAGGCCGGGGTGGGTGGCAGTGGTGGTGTGAGTCAAACCTCCCCGGCCCTGGCTGGAGGCTAACAAGCAGCGGACAGATGGTCACCATTTCTGGTCACTCCCGATCTGGATAAGAACCAAATGAGGGATCCAGAGGCAATGGCATGTTCAGCTCTGATGTAGCTGTCCTCATCTCTAAAGCTCTCTGTGGAGGCCTCAGCTGCCTTCCATGAATTGTCCCAGCCCTTCCTGGTCAAAAGCATCCCTGTCCCGGGGACCAGAGTCTATTACCAGTCCCCTGATCTAGTCAGATCCTCCAAAACTGTGTGTGTGTGTGTGTGTGTGTGTGTGTGTGTGTGTGTGTGTGTGTGTGTGTGTGTGTGTGTGTGTGTGTGTGGTCAGATCCTCCAAAACTGTGTGTGTGTGTGTGTGTGTGGTCAGATCCTCCAAAACTGTGTGTGTGTGTGTGTGTGTAGTCAGATCCTCCAAAACTGTGTGTGTGTGTGTGTGTGTGTAGTCAGATCCTCCAAAACTGTGTGTGTGTGTGAGAGAGAGAGAGAGAGAGAGAGAGAGATATTCATTGAATCACCTGAAATGAAATGAATATTAGTGAAGCAGAACAAAAGTTCCCTTCATCACTCTCGCAGCATAGTTATGTGGCTGATGGTTAGACAGTGCCCAGCCTCTGTAAACGAGTAACTTCTTTCGCTTCTGTTTGTTCACCAGAGAGCAGGAAGGAGCCAGGCTGCTTCAGACTTCCTTCTGTGCATGTTACCTGAGCAATTGGGGATCCACTTCTTTCCTGCCAGCCCCATTCTACACCATGCCTGGCACTGGAGATTGGAGCCCATTTTGTAAGAGTTTGTCCCAAGGCAGCTGGCAAGCCAGGTTTATCAAGGGAGTGGGGTCTTATGCAATTTCCAAGGTGCTTTCCATTTTAAAGCCTGCACCACTTCTTCCAATTCACCAAGGAGGTAGAGATCATCTGAGGGACGGTGTTCCCCAGTGGCAGCTGCTCAGTGACAAAGGGAATCATCCCAGCAGGCTGGGCTGGCTTCCACCACTGCCCTAGGACCTGCGCAATTTCATGGCAACTTGGGGGAGTTAATCAGGCTCAATCATGCCATATCCTCACAAGTGTGACCCTTAGGCCTGCTGTTAGCTGACTTCAGTAGTTAACAGTGAGAGGCCTTCTGCTCCAATAGGAAGCTAGCATTCCAACCAACTGTAGAGTTTAAATTAAAACTACCTACTGACATCACATCCAGTTCTTGAATATCCTCTTTTCCCTCCAGGCAGTAAGGGAAATAAGGGGCACCAGTCTTGAGTTAGTAAGACTCTGCGGTGTGAGCTTGTGCAATTATGCAACCTCTCTGAATTTCAGGGCTCTGGTTTTTCTCCTTTAAAATGGATTTAATAATACCTCTTTGGCTTTTCTCATAAGGCTGTTAAAATTCAAGGAGGTTGTGTATGTAAACAATAAAGAGTGATACACATGTAAGCACTGCACAGTAAGGAAATGGATCATGGCATTGTAAACGTATCCTATCCTGCTTGTTGGGTGGGGTTCATTGACCTGGGTATAATGGCTTTGCTTATGTCTTTAAAGAATGCAGATGAAATTCAACAGTAAAGTAGCAGATTGAATAAGGGCAGACTGAAGAGAACTAACATCTGTGGGCATTATCTCATTTAGTTCACTCAAAAATCAAGTGAAAGAGAAGCTGTAACTGAGTAGAACCCTATGGGGTCTTTCGAGGACAGACCCCCTCAAGTCCTCTGCCTGCCTCTTGTTTGTAGAAAAACTTTAGCCTCCTAGGCCTTCCCGGAGTTCCAAAGAATCTATTTAATTAGAGACATGAGAAGATGCAGAAGCAAAGGGAAACGTCAAGCAAGACAAAATAATGGTAATTTAGCCATTAAACAAAGTCGAGGACCTTTAGTTCCTCCTCAAAGGCTTTAGATAATATTCTGAGCCAAATCCTTTGAGCTGTTTTGCAGCTACTGAAACCCCACCAGGTGGAAGAAGTTAACTGCACGCTGCCCACAAGCACGTAGACCCACCCCAGACCAGCTGGAACCAAAAGGTTGATGTTGTTAACTCCCAATTACCTCACCACGAGCTGATCACGCACTCCCAACTCCCCTCCCTTACCCTGTCTCTAAAAACCTTTCCCTGGGGGCGCAGTGGTTGAGAGTCCGCCCACCGATGCAGGGAACGCGGGTTCGAGCCCCGGTCCGGGAAGATCCCACGTGCCGCGGAGCGGCTGGGCCCGTGAGCCATGGCCGCTGAGCCTGCGTCCGGAGCCTGCGCTCCGCAACGGGAGAGGCCACAACAGTGAGGGGCCCGCGTACGGCAAAAAAAAAAAAAAAAAAAAAACCTTTCCCTGAAAGCCTGAACTCCTTGCTTGGTGCCCTGCGGTAAACCGCACTTTCCTTCACCACGACCTGGTGTCAGTAGACTGGCTTTACTTTGCACAGGCCAGTGGACCCATTTGGTTCAGTTACAAAGTAATGAACCAAATGTTAAACCAGAGGTTCCCAAACTTTCTCAGTTCATGGTCCTCCTAGCGTGTCAGCATCCCTAGGAAAGGAAATACCTATTTCTATTTATTATGTAGTCAGGTTCCAACAATTTAATCCACATTGATAGTCTAACTACTTAGCACCTGTTGGGCCCTGCACATCTTCACAGATTTTAGAATCAGATACAATGGCCAACTCATTTCTCCTTCCACATTCCTTTCATACAGTTCTAGTATTTTATCACAGCTGCAATTTTTGCTTGTCATTAACATGACATCAACAGAAGGCACGCAGTGATTTAAGATTGAAAATGAACTGTCTCAAGCTAGTGGTTCACACAGCATTGGACCAATGTTGCTGTGTTTCCCAAGAAATGTCAAAGTATCCCAGAGAACCCCCCGTGAATTCACTAGGGTGCCTCAGTGCACAGGTTGGGAACTAAGGTAAAAAAACTAATGCTCAGAGGTGTGAAGTAACTTCCAGTCAGAGTTTTTCAAATGTTAACATGCACAGGGATCCCCTTGGGGTCTTGTTACACTGTGGGCTCTGATTCAGCAGGTCTGGAATGGGGCCCGAGAGGCAGCTTTTCTAACAAGCTCCTCCTGAGTTTGGAGGATACGGCCAGTTCATAAACCACGCTCTAAGTAGTGAGGCTTTAAGTGAAGCAGCCAGGAGAGGTAGGGCAGTGAACAGTCCACATCTCCAAAGCCCATGCTCTTTCCCACAACCATACTGCTTCTCATATAACTTCTAGAAATTAGAACTTCTAGAAATTCTAGAAATTAGAATTCCAGTTTCTAGCTCTGCCCATAATGAGGCTTGAAAGTTCTCTCTCCCATCCACAAAATAACCAAGAAAGCTGAACAAACCAAAATTCAACAACTCCTCTTACGTCCGTCAGAGAACTGAGGTCACAGGACAAGCCACTGCCCCCAAATCTGGAGAGACCAACAGGCAGACGCAGAGAATCACAACTTACCAGAGCAGAAATGTCCATGGAAACCAGTGCCCGGGAAGGAAAGGCTGAAGTGTATTTGATGACTTGCTGGAGAGTTAAAGCTCCTGGGAGGTGCCCACACTTCTGTGTGTTACCTGAAGGAGCCCTGCCAGGCTCTCACGGGGAAGATCAGAGAAAAAGCCCCTCCTACTTCTGAGCAGGGGAGGGGGAAAATAGCCTTTATTAAATACACCTGGAAAATTCCATTCTTCTTAATTAACAACGCCTGCCCTCAAAAGAAACCAATTTACCAGAGCCTAACCTGCTGAGGTTTTACCAGATTCTAACCAACCTGGGGGAATGGAAATACCCAACTCAGCCCTCTCTAGCCTCCCTGTCTTGCCGAAAAGGGAAGCAAACAAGACAAAACTGAGAAGCTCTTGTGAAGGTCACAGCCCGGACCCAGGCTCACTAAAAGGGCTGTGATCTAATCACAGGACCATAGACGCTTTCCCTCCATATCACCTTCCACAGCACTAGGGCTCCCTATAACAACTGGGGGATACACCTGGGAGAACTGTGCCTCTCAGAAGATTTAAGAAGCCTCTGGGGAAATCCAAGGGCAACAGGAGAGGTAAAAACAAGGACACTGGAGGAAAGATTAGCCTGTAACACCTACAGCTCCAGCAAACAGAAAACACAGCCCAACCCCAAGCCAGATAAACACAAAGCCTCACACTAATGGCCTGTTTCCTTCAGTTCCTTGTACCCAGTACTTCATGTCCCGGCTCACGACAAAAAAATTATAAGGCACGCTAAAAGGCAAAAACCACAATCTGAAGAGCCTCCAGACCCCGGGCCCATGTTTCATTGTCCCATCAGACTTCACTTACAAAACACAAATTCAAAACTAAAATAATTCAGAACTTCAGGACAGAAACCACAGAGCATTACAGCCCAAGCAGGCCACATGTCTGTGAAGCCAGCCTGCACGTCAATCACAGTCTGGTCAGCAAGTGTGACTCCGGTTATTCACAGCTGAACTCTGTCTGCTTCAGATCCTGCCCGAGAACTAAGTTCTGGAAAGCACGGAGTTTTGAGCAGTTGGTCTTACCGCATCCACTGTGTTTTCCTTCAAATCACAGTACAGGCGGACCTCGGAGCTATGGTGGATTTGGTTCCAGACGATCACCATAGAGTGAATGTCACAACAAAGCAAGTCACAAATTTTTTGATTTCCCAGTGCATATAAAAGTTATGTTCAGTGTGCAATAGCATTACATCTTAAAAAATAATGTACATACCTTAAGTTTGAAATACCTTAATGCTAAAAAATGCTAACCATCAACTGAGCCTTCAGCAAGGTGTAGCGGCAACATCAAAGATCACTGATCACAGATCATGACAACAAATACAATAATGAAAAAGTCTGAAATATTTTGAGAATTACCAAAATGTGATACAGAAACACAAAATGAGCAAATGCTATTGGAAAAATGGCACTGAGACACTTGCTCCACGCAGGGTTGTCACAAACCTTCAATTTTGTAAAATATCTGTAAAGCACAATAAAGCAAAGTACAATAAAACGAGGTCTGCCTGTACTGTTCCTGGGACCACCTGTAGCTCAGCGGGCCTGTGGTAGCCCACGTGGTTTCTGACTAGACGCATGCCTTGGCCCTGAGGGCAAACCTTCTGTCCTGCTGCAGGACAGAGCCCCCAGTCCTGTGTATGTATCTGCCATGCTCCATCACACACTGAGGGATGTCTCCTCAGTGCAGGCACGCTTAGCTGTTTTCAGATGGAAACAGTATGTATGAAACGCTGCATGTCATTTGCAGAAGCAATTCAACCAAAAGACACTCTCATAAGATACTTACTTAAAGCAAATCAAAGCTATTCAGTAAGACAAACAGTAAAACACCGGCGACATTATCTCACTGCAAAGAGGACTGCCTCACCGACAGACACTCATGGCCATGAGAACATAAGTAAAAACGCAACAAATCCCTGGTCCCCAGTGGGTGTTCTGTCAGCCATCAGAATTTAGGCACCAAACCATAGTTCATGCAGCATGTTAGAAGCAGTGGAGGGTCAACTGAAAAGGGGAATCATCCATGGTTAATGACTAATGCAACAGTAATTGTAACATAGGGATAGAAATTGCTATCTACCATCACAAGTGCCTTTTTGAGGGTGGATCCTGGAAAAATGAAAGGCTCTTTCATTCTGCCCAGTTCCCAAATGGGTTTGGACTTGCAGAGTTTGGCTTGGAGCTAAACTTTGGTAGTGGGGATGGTAAGGAACTGAAATTGGAAGGATCTGCTTTTCCTCCTAAAAGGAAGGCAGTAGAGGAACTGAGGAAGCTGGAGTTTGCACTATGGAAAAATGGCCAAGTGATTTTTTTTTTAAAATAAGGGATGTCTTGAATTCAATGTTAAATTGTATGTGTTGCTATATTAATGGGATGGTACGAAATGCTGATTGAGATCCATTTCTGACTCCCGAGGTTACAAAGTGGTGCTGTGATAACAACGGATACAGGGCACTGTAAACAACCAAGTTCCCAGATTCTCCAGGTCCGAGGGGCTACCAGCATTCATATGGGATCTATGTAGACAATGAGTCAGACCTGCAAGGGGGACCAACTCCTGCCATCAGCAGACACATAAAGGTAAACCAGTGTGCAGTAAAGGGTTAACCTTTTTGCCCAAAGAAAGGCTGGACCCACGTGAGGCTCCTGAGTTAACCTCTGAGCCCGTGGAAGAGCCTGCCTGATCAGTGTCTTTGTTTACCTGGTTGCCTTGGACCACAACGAACAGTCTACGCCAACAATGTGATTTATGATGGAGGCCTTGGGCCATATGGTATCAGCTTGACCTCTAAGGGCTGGAGACTGAAGTCAGTCATATGTGTGGTCAGCCATGCTGACATGACTGACCCCCAACTAAAATCTTGGATACCAAGGCCGGGGTGAGCTTCCCCGGTAGCGATAACCTGGGCACGTTGCCGCACATCACTGCTGGGAGAAGTAAGCACTGTTCCATGACTCCACTGGGAGAGGACCGATGGAAAATCACACCTGGTCGCTCTTGGACTCTGCCCAACACATCTCTTCCATTTGCTGTAATACGTCATAATAGTGAGTATAATCACTTTTCTCAGTTCTGTGAGTCCTTCTAGAGAATCATGGAACTTGAGGGTGGTCTTGGGGATCTCCTGAACTGCAGCCTGTCTCTTCTTCCCCTCACCAGGTAATTGCAGAGAAAAGAAAGGGTGGGGGCCACAGAGCATCCCCATCCCCTTCCAGTTCTGCAGGCTCAGATCCCAGGACCCTGCCCTGCCTTGAAAGGGGTGATACTGACAGGAGAGTGGAATTTTAGAAATAAACAGCATGGAATTTTTGTAACCAGGAGAAGACTGTTAGAATAACAAAGTGATTGGAAAGTAAGAGTCAGCCTGAGATGTGGAGGGAGCCTGCCTGATGCTTTAACAGAGGCCAGTGAGAGGAGTTGTTGAAAAAAAGGTTCCTATTGATACCATACCATTTGAGATGCCTCAGTGAAGCTGGCCTTCACACAAATGTTCTTTCTGCATAGGGCAGTCATTTCCAACCCAGACTGCACTTAGAATAAGGCCCTAAGGCATGTGGGCCTTATCTGCAGGGATTCTATTTTAATTAGGGTGGTCTAGAGGGTTGCCATTACTAATTTTTTTAAAATTAGCTTTATTGAGAAATAATTTACAAAGTATAAAATTACCAGTTTTAAATGTACAATTTGTTGAGCTCTGAGAAACGTACATACTAAAAACACTATTTCCATCTCCCCAAAATGTTCCTGTCTAGGCTGTTTAGGCTGCTATAACAAAATACCACAGAGTGGGGAGCTTGTAAAGAACATACACTGATTCCTCCCAGTTTTGGAGGCTGGGAAGTCCAAGATCAAAGTGCCAGTATGGTCAAGTTCTAGCAAAGGCCTGCTTCCTGGTTCATAGCTGGTACCTTCTCTCTGTAACCTCACACAGTGGAAGGGGCTAGGGATCTCTCTGGAGCCTCTTTCATAAAGCGTGAATCCCATTCATATGGGCTCTGCCCTCGTGTCCTAATCACCTCCCAAGGGCCCCACCTCCTAAGACCATCAACTTTGGGAGTTAGGATTCAACATATGAATCTGGGGTGGTGGAGGCCACATTCAGACCACAGGAGTTTTCTTGTGCATCTGTACCTTCGATACATTCCTCTAATCCCTGGCCCCTAACAGTGATCTAATTTCTGTCTTTATAACTGTACCTTTTCTAGAATGTATATAAATTATATCGTATGTAGTCATTAGGTCTAATGTCTTTCACTTAGCATTATGTTTTGAGATTCATCCACATTGCGCTTATCAGTAGTTTGTCATTTTTTTATTGCTGAATGATTTCCAATCTCTGTATATATTGTAATTTGTTTATCCATTTACCAGTTGGTAAATATTTGGGCGGCTTCAATTTTTGGCTCTTATGCCTAAGTCATCTACAAACATTTAAGGACAAATCTTTGTCTTGACATAGCTTTTTATTTCTCTTAAGTAAGTATCTATGAGTGGCAGCGCTGAATCGAATGGTAAGGATCTGTTGCCAAACTGTTCTCCAAACTGGCTGTGCCATGTTGCATTCCCACCAGCAATGTAAGGGAGTTCCAGTTACTCCACATCCCTGCCAGCACCGGTTTTATCTTATAGGTCCTCTTCCATCAGAGTTTGATGATTCTTCGTTTTACACTTTCCCTGTTTAACCTCCTGTGTGGTTTTAAGCTCCAGATTGGATGCAGGCAAATTGATACAGATTTTAAACCATAAATTCAATTTCTTCAGTTGATATAGGACTATCATGTTATCTATTTTTTTTTTAAGTCTTTACTGAATTTGTTACAATACTGCTTCTGTTTTATGTTTTGGTTTTTTGGCTGTGAGGCATGTTGTATATTGCTTCCCGACAAAGGATCGAACCTGCACCCCTTTTATCAGAAGGCGAAGTCTCAACCGCTGGACCGCCACGGAAGTCCCTTATCTACGTCTTCGTGAGTAAGCCTTGTTAGTTTATGTTTTTAAAGGCATTTGTCGGGGAGTGACATCATCAAAATGGCAGAATAGAAGTTTTCTACTATATTCCCCCCAAAGAACACCAATCTGACAATCATTCACGTATCAGAGAGACTTCGTGGAAGTCCAGGAATCCAGCAGAGAAGTTCCAGCGCATCACTGGAGGAAAAACAAAAATTCCGAGATTGGACACATCAAAGAGGGTAAGACGAACAGCTGGCTTGACCTACAACATGCCTCCCCCGGGTAGCTGAGCTCAGGGGCCAGAGAGCCTTTCTCTGCCTGTGATTTCTCCTGTGGGAGAAAGTGAGTGTGTGAGTGAGCGCCTGGATCCCCCAGCTGTGTGGACGCTGCCAGAGAGGCTCATTTCATCCAGAGCTCTAAGTCAGGAGCTGCACACATGGACAAACCTTTAGCTAGACTAAAAAAAAAAAGAGGAGACTCAAATAAAATCTGAAACAAAAGAGGAGATATTACCACTAACTCGCCACAGAAATACAAAGGATCATAAGAGAGAATGACGAATAATTACATGCCAGCAAATTAGATAACCTAGAAGAAATGGGTCAATTCCTAGAAATTTACAACCTACAAAGACTGAATTACGAAGGGATAGAAAATATGAACAGACCAATAATGAGTAATTGAATCAGTAATCAAAAACCTCCCAACAAAGAAAAGTCCAGGATGAGATGATTTCATGAGTGAATTCTACCAAATGTTTAAAGAAGAATTAACACCAGTCCTTCTCAGACCCTTCCAAAAGACTGAAAAAGAGCGAACACTCCCAGGTTCGTTTTACGAGGCCAGTATTACTCTGGCCAGACAAGGACACTATAAGTTAAGAAAACTACAGGCCAATACGCCTGATGAATATAGATGCAAAAATTTCACTAGCATATGAGCAAACCTAATTCAAAAGCACATTAAAAGGATCATATACCCTGATCAAGGGGGATCTATCCCTGGGATGCAAGGATGCTTCAACATCTGGAAGACAGTAGATGTGATACACCACGTTAATATACACATAGACCAAAGCCACTGTCAAAGTACTGTAAGAGCTTGCTGAAGTTGCAATGGAAATACAAAAGATGGGCACATCGTCCAAGTGGACAGAGAGGGAGGGAACAAAGAGAGAGGGATCAGATCAGATATAGATTGCCAGAGAAAGTGCAATCTAAGAAGAAATGTAAAGGATGGGTACAGACCAGATAGATGAAGAGAAATAAAAGAATCTTCTATGCCAATAAATAGTTCTCAATCCTGGCAGTATGTTTTATTTTTTTAAAAATAATGTATGTAATTTTGAGGTGAGTGAAGAATCTATTCCAGGCCTCTCTCCTCGGCTTGTAAATGGCTGTTTTCTCCCCGTGTCTTCACACCATCTTCCCTCTATGAATCGAGGTGCATAAAAAATGAGATGAGACTTGTCCCAATTTCCCCTTCTTATAAGGGTATAAGTCATATTGAGTTAGGGGCCCCATCCTGCTACAATATGACCTCGTCTTAATGAATTACATCTTCAATGACCCTATTTCCAAATAAGATCACATTCTGAGGTACTGACGGTTAGGACTTCAACATATGCATTTGTGGAGGTAACGGTCCAACCCATAAAATGTGTATGGTAGCAATTATCAATTTACAACTTCATGTCTTTGAGAAGAAAATCTCCCGAATCCTAGCTTTAGGAAGCAGATGACATTACCCCAGTGGTTGCTGGACAGTGTGCTACCACATTCTGTACAACGGGATGCACAACTGAGCCTCCTCTGATGCCTTTCTCTGCCTTTCCCTGAAGATGTACCCACTCTGGTGACATGGCAGATGAAGTGCTCAGCTGAGTGAATCTCAAGTTGCAGAAAAGAACAGGTGATGGTCTGTATGAAGTTATCTCAAATTGGCTACAAAGAAAGACTGGTCACTTACCAAATGCTGGATAACTCTGCCTTGTAGATACAGAAGGAATCCCAGTGGAGAGGAAAGCAAGAAATACTGAGAGAATATGGCAAAACTGATTTTTTAAAAGTATTTTAAAACTTTCCCTCCTAAACTGGTGTCCGCTTATACCCCCATTCACTGTACTGCCTCAGGCACAAAAATATTGAACACTACTGCTGCATTAAATGACCTGTTAGATGAAAAGATTAAACGGTTGGCTCTTAGGTGATTTGGGAGCACTGCTGGGCTCTCATCGTGGTGTTGAGGTCTTGCTTTGGCTGCCTGCCAATCAGACAGCCTCAAAACCCAGCATCCAGGGCAGTTTGGAGATGCTTACTCAAGAGGGATTGGGTCTGATCTGGGACGCTGAGAGAAAGTTTTACAGATTAATTTATTTCCTTAGGGCAGAAGAGGCTCGGCTGCCTTGCAAGCATGCGGACCACTAGATGGCGCTCCACGCTCATACTGAATCTGCCAGAATTCAGCATCTCCAGAGTCTGGCGGGCTTCCAGTACTGGCTTATCCTTTGGGCACCACAGGCACAGGGCCTAAGGCCCACGATACCTTTAGAAACCCATGGAAGTATTTTAATTTCTTCTAAAATCATGAGAAAACAAGGAATAGAATACTCCCTGACTATATTCAACTGTATACAGTGCAATTGTTAAATATACTTTCATATATATAAATACATATATATACACATATATATTATTATTTCTAATGCAGGAAGGGGCTCATGAAGACAAAGTGTCTAGGGCCCACAAAAGTCATAGTATGGCCCTGTTTCCCTGCATCACGTCTGGAGTATTGATCAAAAATATCACTGAAGGCTTCCCTGGTGGCGCAGTGGTTGAGAGTCCGCCTGCCGATGCAGGAGACATGGGTTCGTGCCCCGGTCCAGGAAGATCCCGCATGCCGGGGAGCGGCTAGGCCCGTGAGCCACGGCCGCTGAGCCTGCGCGTCCGGAGCCTGTGCTCCGCAACGGGAGAGGCCACAGCAGTGAGAGGCCCGCGTACCGCAAAAAAAAAAAAAAAGTCACTGGAATTGAATGTAGTTCCAGGGCACACCTCTCCTTGTGGACGTATTTCAAGATGCATGCATTCATAAACTTATTTAACTCAACAGATTTGTTCTCAGTCACATGTCCTCTTGATTTTACCTCCTAAATCCCTCCCCAATCTACCTTCCCTGCATACCTATGCTGCCACCTTAGTCCGGGGCACTGGAACCTTCTCTTGGACTTTACAGCTTCCTACTGGCCTCTCTGCCTCCAGGCCCTTCTCTAAGCAGCCAGGGTCATTTCCCCAAAATCAAATCTGATCATGTCAGGTTTTCTGCTCTCAACTAAAACCTGCCATGACTCTCCACCGCCTACAGTAGTGGTCTCTCAAACAGGGTATGTGTACTAGAGGAAGCAGACAAGACAACTTGTAGGCACACAGAGAGAAAACAGAACTTCTACTTATATTTACCTTTTATCTGCTTCTTTAAACATTTCTGTTTTTTTGTATGCTTTATTTATTTACACAACACATGCGCATTACTTATACATAAGTATACATGTATTGGGAAAGGTGCCGGTTTTCAACCTTTTTTTCCACCAGAAGGATGCATCATTGAAAGTGTTCGGAAACTTTCAAAATGATGTCCAAGCCTTTTCGAATTGCACACAGGGCCTTTTCGAGATGAATCAGACCGACCTTTAGGATCTTCTCTGCTTGCTCTAGTCACACAGAACACCCCTTAAGCGCTCAAAGCTCTTAAGCTTTCCTGCATTTACAAACATTTCAAGCATAGGCTGCACCTCCCTAGTCAGCATCCTCATCGGACCAAGTCCACCTCCCCCCTCAGCAGCCAGCCCCTGGCTCCTGCCCTCTGCGGCCGCCTCTCCTGGCTCCTCTCAGCAGCCCTGCTCTGCCTTGTGCCGCCTTAGCCATAGCCTACTTTTTGTTTATGTTTTTTTTTTCCTTTCTTTATCTTGTGATGAGTTATGTGGGTGGGTGTCTGGCTGTGTGCGCATGTATCCACAAAAGGGTTGTGTTGATAAAGCAGCTATTAGATGCTGGGCACTGGGCTAGGCCCTACCTAGGTGTCATTTCAATTCATCTCTCATGTAGGTGACCAGCTTATCCCAGTTTGCCTGGAACTTTCTAGGTTTTAGCTCTGAAAGTCCTGTGTCCTAGGAAACTCCTGTCTCAGGGCAAACCGGGACGGTTGGTCACCCTATACAATAATCCCATTATACCAGGGAGAAAACTAAGGCTCAGAGAAGTTATCAAAACTTAGCTAAGCTCACAAAGCTAATTAGCACTGGGACCTGGCTGTGTACCTCAGAAAGTCAGCACTCTTTCCACCATAGCATGTTGCCTCTTCATGGGCAGGGACCGCGTCTTATTCAACTTTGCGTCTTCATGCCTGTCATGATTCCTGCATATATTAAATAGTTGATGGATGAGTGAATGAATGAATGAATGATTGAGTGAACTCTCCAACAGAGAATCAAAACAGCTGTTACCTGGTGACATAGTGAACTAACCAAGCGGTGTCTCCTCCCTCTCTATGATTCTACGTCATCTCAGAATGTAAGAGAATTGGGCTCAGAGAGCATAAATGACTTGCCCAAGGTCACAGCTCCTGGAAGAATGCGGGGCAGGGAGCAGAACTCAGGTTTCCTGACTCACACTCCAGGGATCTTTCTACTGGAACACTGAATGAAATAAACCAAAGGGCAGAGGAAATAGTGGGAGAAAACTGGGCTTATTTTTTAACATCTAACTGAAGACGCTAAGCAGCTCTGAATTGCCAGAATTTGCATCATTTAAAAAACCCCTAAGAGTGGGAACTTTTCTTAAAAGAAAAGAAACATAACCCTGTCAAAAAAGAGTGCCTCCAAATGAACTTATCTACGAAACAGAAACAGACTCACAGATACAGAGAACAGACTTGTGGTTGCCGTGGGGGAGGGGCAGTGGGGAAGGCATGGATTGGGAGTTTGGCATTAGCAGATGCAAACTATTACATATAGAATGGATAAACAACAAGGTCCTACTGTATAGCGCAGGGACCTATATTCAATATCTTGTGATAAACCCTAATGGAAAAGAATATATATATGTATAACTGAACCACTTTGCTGTAAAGCAGAAATTAACACAACGTTGTAAATCAACTATACTTCAATAAAATAAAGTTAAAAACAAACAAGAAGAGTGCCTCCACGTTGGGAGGGCTGAGTACCAGAGCATGAAATACAGGAAGTGCCGTATTTGTCGTCCAGAGGGAGCCTTTGTTCTTGTCAATCCTCCCCACTGTGACCCAGAACCAGTCAAGCCTTGGGTCCACAACAACCTGGCATCTCCAAAGTGGAAGGGCTATTTGGAGAACCAGTGGCCAGGCTCTGCCAGCCAGAGAAGGGGCAATGCCCCACACCCACCTCCTGCACCACTCTGAAATGCCCATTTATCTCCACGCTTATGGGCGTCTTTTGGCTTCCAGGCTGTGTTTGTGCTTTGTCCCTGGCCTTTATTGACCTCTTTGATTCTGTGGGGAAGCTCGGCCCCGGGCAAACGGGAATTTCAATGCACAATGGAAAACACAGGGTTCCTCTAGGGCCGCTGGCTGATCCCAGCCTCTTGACCCTGTCCTTTCCAGAGAAGTTGTGGTCCCAACCCTGCCTGTGCCAAAAAATAAAAGGAGCCCAGGGGCGACCACTGGGGCCAATGCGAGTGACTGAGGGGACTTGCCCTTCTGTTCCTTCTGGGTGTGCCCTTAAGGCTCTTTCCTGGGGAAGAAGGGGAGGGAAGGAAATGAACCTTTGTCTTTGCTTTCTGTCCCCCCCCCCCCGACCCCAAACTGGGGTGGCAGGCTGCCCACTGAAGCCACACCTGGTAATGTTCCAGCTGCATATATACGGCTGGGGAAGCAGGGTTGAGAGAGTGAGGGAAATGCTTAGCCCTCGTGGCATCTGGGAGTGGTCAAAGTTTAGCCCTGGCAGGATTGTTGGGGTGACGATGCGGGGGTGAAGGCTGAGCAGAGGACAAGGATTCTCAGTTCCCCTATCAGCGACAGTGTCGTTGCTGAGCAGGGCTCAGCTAATGCCTCCCCTGGTCTCCGCTGAACTGTGGACAGTGTTCAGAGCCTCGAGGAAGAATGTGACAATGGTGGCCCGGGGCCCCTGGACTGACTGCTGCTGGCGCAGACCTCAGGCCTGGCTTACCTGGAACCTGCTCTGGGACAGGGGACTTGGATTTACCCTGCAATAAGCATTCAGGAATGTGCTGGAATCACTACCAGCTCCACGGACAGGCAAACACCACAACACTGGGAGGGGCCAAAACGACCTCGCTGCAGCTCCCCCTCCTTTCAGGTCTTCTCAGCAAGGCTGTGTTAGTGTCCTGGTGTAGCTATGACACAGTCCCACAAGCTGGGCGCCTAAAACAACAGAAGTGTGTTGTCTCTAGGTTCTGGAGGCTGCAAGGTGTTGGCAGCGCTGGTTCCTTCTGAGGGCTCTGAGGGAAGGGTCTGTTCCAGGCCTCTCCCTTGCCTTGGAGATGGCGTTCTCCCTGCGTGCATCTCCAAATTCAACATTCTTATAAGGACACCGGTCCAACCTGATGGCTCACACCCAAAGGACTTCATTTTAACTTGATGACCTCTGTAAAGACCCTGTCCCCAAATAAAGGCACACTCTGAGATCCTGGGGGTTAGGACCTTAACCCGTGAGCTTTGAGGGGACCCGATTCAACCCGTAACAAAGGCCTTTCCTGGCTACCCTGTTGAACGTTTCCCCCCTCTTCCTGGCACTCTGCAATCCTCTTCCCTGCTTTAGCTGTTTTTCTTTAGGAACTTCTTATCATCTGATGTACTAGTACATATTTTCCTTATCTGTCTTATTGTCTCTCTCTAACTGGATCGAAACTCCATGAAGGCAGGGATCTTTGTTATGTTTGTGGCTGTTTTCCCATCACCTAGAGTACCTGGCACATAGTAGGTGCTCAAAAAATACACATTAGATGGAGTTGATGACGTTTGTGGCAGATTAACAGGTTACTAATGAACGAGAGGGAGCGGGCTTGCTGGTTGATTTAAAGGAAGTTAAACATTGGCAAGTGTAACCTCAGGCCCAGGGTGAGCTGTCCCTTCTTCTGTTGGCCTCCCCTGCTTTTCTGCCTTACAAAGGGGACTTCATCTCCAGCCAGGGCTCAGAGTCTAGGCTCAGCCCTTTCGTGCTCACACCAACTGACTAAACGAAACCAGAGAAAGTTGTCCCAACTGCAGAGGACACAAGTACAGAACAGTGAGCACTGGTCCTTCTCAGTTTCATGTCAGAATTAGGATGCTTCTGTGTTGCTGCCAGGACACCTGAAGCTTGTGAGGGGAGCTGCTGTCCTGGAGTTCCCGGGCCTGGGGTCCGAGCAGAGGGACAACAGGGAAAGGGGTGGAGTGGGACCAAGGAAGAGCCCTTCCGGGAGCTTCATGGAGCCCGCAGAGAGGTCGTGGCCCTTGATCCGATGTGCACAGGCTCCAGGTCTGCTCAGCCTTTCTTCTTCCTGGGTCAATATGTTAATGACAATGTTAAGACTAACAACACCATTACCCCAGTTGTGCATGCTGTGTCAGACATCTTCCTTCAGATCAATCGGCAAACATTCAGGGAGTCACTGCTTTGTCCCAGTGTTGAGCAAAGCATGTGGGGATTCAGAAGGCAACCTCACGTTTGTATCTCACTTCAGCGCGTACAGAGGACGCTCACACGCATTGTCTGTTTCATTCGCACAGCTGCCTGGCGGCAAAGATGTTGCTCATCATCTTGTGGGACAATCGAGAGAACTGAGGATGAGAAGTTATGGGCCCACAGCAGAGGAGAAACGTGGGTGCAAATCTTCTGGCATGCATCCAGGATTCATCCTCATCACAGTTATCACAGAGCGTTTTCATTGAGTGTCTACTACGTACCAAGCATTATACTAAGGGCGTTACGTCCATTTCCTCATACAACCTTGTAAGGGAGGAGGCATACGAACCCCCATTTTCTGAGGTGCAGAAACAGCAGCTAAGATCAAGGTGGAAACTTTCACCAGTTCTCCCAACTCTAAAATGCCTGAGCCTGATTTGAACCTGGCAGTCTGGCCTCAGAGGCTACACTGTTAACCCTTTTCCTCACCCTCGAGGCAGCCCATGTAGGATGGGTGGACAGATGCTGCATTATGGGACCTGCTGTAGGAATTCAGACAGGGATAAGGGGGTTCAGCGGGGGACGGGGTCCTCCAGGAGGGCTTGGGAGTGCACGCGCCTTCCTTGGGGGGTAGGGAAGGGGGGTGGAAGAGAGAAGAGCCTGGCCAGACTTGAGTGCCGGGTCCAGGCTGGGTGCCTGGGAGAGAAGGCAGGGTGAGGCCATGTTGTGGGAGCCCGGAACACAGTGACAGCAGAAAGGACGAGGTTCGCCTTTGCTGTGGACCTTCCTTACCCCTCGGGAGGTGGTGGCCAGCTTAGTGCTCGGTAGCAGGCCCTGCTGCGTTGACTCCAGGGCTTTATTTGGCTGTTTACTGCAGGCCTTGATCTCTGATAGGACTGTGGAGTCAGCACCAGGCACAGGACGGGGGAAGGGGCGAGGCGCTCCTTTCCGCCCTCGTCCCACTGCCTTTCCCTTCCAGCTGGGGCCCAGCCCAGGTCAACGGAATACAAAGGATCATGAACAGTCCTTTCTTCCCACATCAGCCAAGTCACTTCCTGAAACAAAACAAAACCGATTATCTCTAGCAATCGCAGATCTGAACCAGTTTTCTTAACAGCCAGGGGCTGGAAGGGATCTTAAAGGTCTTTTCTCAGAGCCTCCATCTGATGATCGAATTGCTAGTTGGTTTTAGGTCTGTCTGCACAGCTCTGGTAGGAAAGAGCTCATGATTCTCAAGGCAATTCTGGTGATCTGGGCAAAGCCAGTCAGAGCCCCTGCCCCAACCCCAGCTAGCTCTGAATACTTCCCAGCCTGGCTTCAAGATTTCACAGCTGAAAAGGAGCAAATAAGTCTCACATACACTGATTTATTTAGCAAACGTTTGGTGCATTTTTTGGCCACTGCCACGCAGCATGCGGGATCCTTAGCCCCCCAAGCAGGGATTGAACCCATGCCCTCTGCAGTGGAAGTGTGGAGTCTTAACCACTGGACCGCCAGGGAAGTCCCAGGTGCATGTTATTTTCAGCTGGCATTCTTACTGGTATGAATCAATGAATCTCCCCGAGTAGAAGAGCAGTTTCCAGGGGATGCCAAGTTATTCGTCTTCTGGAGGCATCTTCCCAATCTCTTTGGCCCTGGACAGGTAAGTAGAGGCCAGAATGTGAACTTGCATACTATTGAGGTTTAGTTCTATAGCTTGGAAGGTGCTGCTGAAGGATTCTGAGCTATAGGACAGACACGATCAGATCTGTATTTTAGAAAAAAAAAAAAAAATTGACGGGGGAAATTTAGACTAAAGGGAGGAAGCCTAGGTAGACAGTTGCTGTAATGATTAAGTAATGGATAGTGAAGGCCTGAACTCATGCAGGGAAAGTGGGGACAGAGCAGCTGGTGGAGAACTTGATGAGCAAGGGGTGCTGGACGTGAGGAATCAAGATAGTTCGTTCCCATGGTTTGAACTTGGCCGTCACTGGCCATACAAAGGTTTCCCAGGAGAAAGGGATTTACCTGTTACAAGACACCGAAGAGCCACCGTTGCTGTAGAACTTGGGAAAGATCTTGCCACTGTCTTAATTCTCGCATGTGGGCTCACTGGTTTTGAGCCTTCAATCTCTCTGCTGCATTGTTTTGTTTGTTGTTGGTTTTTTTTTTTTTTTGGTCAGGACTCTCAAGACCGAGGTGACCACTGCACGGATTTTCTCAGAATGTAACTATTTTCACTCAAGTTCTAACTAGAGTTTATAGCCTCTAACCCTCTAACCACACACAGACAACTTGGGAACCTCTAAACTTCTCAGAGGAGGAAAGGGGCCTTCGGGAGAGGCGGGCTCAATACCACTTCCCAGGGTTGCATCTCAGGCGAGTAAGGCTCCACGGTGGGGTCTGCCTTAGGGTCTTCTCTATTAAGGCGCACCTGCTGCCTTCAGAAGCAGGGATGCTTTACTGAAGGACATCAGCAAGTCTAAAGCTTTAGGACTTTCATTCGTCTAAAGTCGTAAATGGAAAACAAATACACAAGTGGCTCATTGTGGATCCAGAAGACTTCGAAGAGCTGGACCAGACCTGGAGCTCTCATCCTCTGAAATCCGATTTTGTAGCTAGTGCACCAGGACCAGAAAGTTCATTTTGAGGTTTGCTAGAACAAGAACCAGCTTCTGAGTCTGCGGGAGCCTTCATCTTCCCAGTACGGGCAATCCCAGCAAAGAAAATCTCCGAGAATCCTGAGCAATGGTGATTTCCCTTTCCCCTCCGATTCCCTTCTGAAGCTGGAGCCTAGGGCTTCCATCCTCCCCTCATCTCCTGCGTTGCTCCAGATCCAGACCTGAGCCCACAGATGTAGTGATGATGGGTCAGAACGAAGCATCCAAGCTCAGTGGTCCTCCTCTCTCTGCTCCCCAGGGTCTGAGAGCCCATTCCCCCACTTTGCCATCTCTTCCCATTTTCCCCTGTTACAGAGAGTACCCCTTCCTAGTGATCAAGAACCCAAGAGAATCATCTGGTCTTTACCTTTTCCTACATAAACACTAGCCCTTTGCATGGATAGAGGACAGCCGGTGGTTTTATCCATCAGGTAATGTGCAAAGTCAGTACTATCACCCCAACGTGGACTGAGGGAAAGGGCCGTTTATCAAGAAAGCAGTGTCCTGGAGACTGTATTAGTCAGCTTCGGTGAAATTCCACCCGGGTAGTCACCTACCCCCGCCCTGCCACCCAAGTGCAGCGGCTTCTAATGGTGATGTTTTATTTCTCACTCAAGTGACACATCCTTCACAAGCTGGAGAGTCCAGTGGATGGAGACACCTTTACTTGGACACTGCGGGTCTCCTAGCAGAGGAGACATGGCAGCCACAGGTTACCTCAAAGCTTCGGTCTCCAAGCCACACGGGTTGCTTTTCACTGGACAGAGGAAGACATTTAGCCGGTTCTCAGCTCAACATGGTAAACGACATAATCCTCTTGCAGGGGGAGGGGTCAGCACCTGCCAAAGGCCAAGCTTGACATCAATGGGCAGAATGTATAATTCTTCCGGAGGGAGGGGGAGAGAAGAGTCTGAAGGATAAGTCTACCCCAGTGTATACGACCCTCATCTTTCCATTCCAGTAGAGCATCATTACCACCCCTTTGCTTCATCGTCCCACCCGTAGCTTTTGTCCTGCTGCTATTCCAGGCCTAGGGCATCACCACCAGGGCTTGGAGCTTGCCTCAGTGTCTGGGCTGGTAAGGAAGGGAGAGTACGTGGTCCCACTTGAGTGGGGTGAGGTAATGACAGGGGTTGTTGGAGTCTCCACATCCCAGAATACGATGCGATTTCCAGGGTCTTTAGGTTCTACAATAACTCAATGGCAGCACAAGTGATTTAGGCTTCCATGGGTCGCCTGAGAATCTCTTCACCTACTTGTAGCGCTGTCAGCAAGTAAATGATTTCTGAGTTCCACACATCTGAGCGTAATACGCTGCTGGAACACAGGCTACAGAGCCCCCAGACATCACAAAGCAAGAAGCTCTGAGGCATGAATAGTATCTTTAACATCATCTTATATTTGGAAAAGCAGTTTTTTAAAAAAAACACTTGAAAATACAAGATAAGGTAACAGTGACTTATATGTAAGTTTTCACCTTATATTGCTTGGCCATTTTTACATATAAATTATTGCTTACTAGCTTTGATAAATACACAGCACAGTCATATATACAGAAGCAGAAAGCATGAAATATGAGAAAGAAATACTGTTAATGGCAATTCTGGTAATTCCACAAATGTTTCATATTTACCAGCTCTTCTAATGGTGGAAAACTACAAAGTGTAGTCCCTGAGAAGTTAGGTAGATGCCCTGATTGTGGGTTTTCTATCTTCTGTTAATGCAAGCTGATAATGTCACAGCGGTCCTAATTAATGATACATTAAAAGGCAAGAGTCCTTGCTTTTGGTCATCGATTTCATCCTAGTATTTGATGACAGTGTAATACGAATAAATAGGCTATGCAAATAAATATTACTCTGCTAAAAAATGTTTAGTATATACAGCTTTGCTTTATATAGTACATTTTCATCTAACTTTTTGGCAATTTTTAAAAACTTTTTTCCAGCACTAGTTTTAAGCACAATGGCTCACTCGTTAATAAGCAGGCTGAAAATTTAAGGACATGTCTTTGAAGCATTTAAAAGAAATGCTATCCATGTTAGATCACCAGAGTGGACCTGGTCTTCTCCATTTTAATGTTTTTGCCTAGTTTCTGAGAAGCTCAGATTAGCTGTGCCATCTAGGGACACTTGGAATCTGTGGTGTGTGTGATGGCTGCAACAAAACCACTGGGCAGGGATCGGGGCAGCAGTGGAAGCCCAGCTCCAGGGATCAAACGTCACCAGCACCTTCTCTTTGATGCCACTGTGTCTCCCTACTTGGAGGTGGGTATGCATTAGTGCAACATCTCCCTACAAGCTGGGAGGTATGGGTTTTTACTTTGTCCCTATGCTTCTGAATTTAAGGTATTCTCCACCCAACTTGCTTGTGGACAGGGGTCTAGGAAAATGAATTTATTCTAAAGAGATACTAGAATAAAGTGAACGCAGGCCATAATATGTATCACTACAACCATCTGGCAATTATACAGATTATAACTAAGAGTGAAGTTATTATAAAACACTGTAGTCTTTGGAGCATCTGCAAATGTGTATGGAAAAATTAAAAAAATTCTTTTGAGTGGTTGTGATTTTGCCGATAGGAACTTGCCCTGTGCTAACTTCTAAGCAGGGCTGGTTTGCTGACAAATCCAAAGACCCATAGGACTGTCTGAAAATTGTGCCATAGCAAAAAGAACCCCCTTAGAAGTGCCCACGCACCCGTCGCTGGTGAAGGTCTCAGATGATAGGAGATTTTTCAGAGTGAATGGAGATTTCGTGTGATTGTGAAAATCTAACAGAGTTAGAAAAGAGCTTACAGGTCCTCCTGGCCACCCTTCTGGCCAGAACAAAACCTATTCCGAAGAGGCCTTGGCAGATATATGCAGAGGGAATATGACCCATCCCTATTAACAGGGACCCTGCTTAAGTCCCCTGCAGCCTGTTCACTTGGACAGCTCCAGACTCATTAGAAACAGCTTCATGTTGAGCTACATCTGGTTCCCATGATTCTGCCTTGAATTCATTGATTCCAGATTCACGTCTTCTCATTGCTTCTGAAAGTTCTGAGAGCTGCTGCCTGGGAGACCTCTGCAGATCGTTGTTAAATTTCAGGAAGATTTAGAGATTTTGACTTTCAGAAGACAGGGATGGAAAAGCACATCTCAACAAAACAAAATCCTTCCCTTTTGCTGCCCCAAGAGCCACAAGACCATGGCTGGAGGAAACAGTGGGCAAGCGCCGTTCTCTCCCAGTCTGTTTCCACCCATACCACGTGGGGTACTCTGACTACACCCTCAAAATCTGTTTAGGTGTGATGTACGTGTGTGTTCGTTTGGCCACGCACACATCTGAGTTGAGGTCCAAGCAGCAGGTCCTGTGCTAAAACAGTTCTCCACTGGAGCAATTGCAATACTTTTTGTTGGAGCAATGTAGATCTAATGTGAATAACCATTTAAACTGTAAAACACAAGAGACGATGTCCAAATGGCCTCGTAGGATTAGAATGGCCCAATGCTACTCCCGAGCATAGAGAAAAGACCAGAACACACACTGGTGCTGTAAGCCCACAGCGTCCTCAGTAATTGCCAAGTGGAGCGCTTTTCCAGTGTTTGATCAGCCACGAGAAAAATCTCTTTTCCCTGGTTCTGGTGGGTCTGATCTCCTCCAATGAGTCTCATTCCATTCCCAGGAGCCTGGGGCATTTCTCTGAGTGGACCAGCCCTGGATGGTGCCTTTCTATAAAGCCCTGTTAATGTTCAGGACTGAAGATTGACATGCTGGGACAGACTCTCTTTCAAAGTCCTACCCCAAATTTGCTCCCTGGGGCTGCTAACAGGGATCTCTCAAGCCCAGTGCGGCTCCCGAGCCCAGGAAACAGCATTGCTATAAAGGTGTAAGAAAGCATTGGACACATCTCAGAAATGAGGTGCTGATGAGACAAGAAGAAGCGATTCTGTACAGGCACCAAGGAGGGGACCAGGTAGGAGGGGTGAGAGGGGCACCGGGATCACGTGTGTGGAAAATGAATGAACCTAACAGGCAAAGCAGGGCCCTTGTATTTTAGCAAAGTGACAAGGATCTAGCTGGCAGGGGTGGATTTCATTACTGTATCCCACAGGCTTTTTTGTTCATTTGAAGGTTGAGGGAAATCCTCTAACCAGTTCTTGAGAACAGCAAGAGGTCATATTTACTGTAGGAGCCCCAACCTGTAAAAATGGGAATAAAAAGACTTAAAAGACTCTGAGACTTTGGTGGGGGGGAAAGGCAAATTATAGAAAGGCTCCCTGCCTTGGTTGGGAGGCAGACTATAGGACTTCTAAGTGTCCAACATACATAAGACATTTAGATCTTTGGGGTTCTTTTCATTTGCTGAAAGATGGGCAATCACCACTATTTTAACTCCTTGTTCTTCTCCAGGGAGTGCTAAGTGCTTCACACATCACATCCCACTTAAACTCCCTGTATGGGCCGTTCTCATTCCAGAGTATGGGCATGAGGCTGCTGGAAGCAAGCAACACACGAGGGCATCGCCAGGTACAAAAAGGCGGGCCTTTGTGACCGTCACCCCCAGAAACAGTTAAGAGTGCCTGCAATGTGTCAGGCACTGTGCTTTTGTCAAAAATCGTATTGTACCCGAGATGAGAGCCTGCTGGCACGTGGAAAGAAAATCCCCAGAAATTCAATGAGTCGATTTCTTAAAAGTGACTGTTCTTCCGTGTTGGCAAAGCAACTTAGTCTAACTTGCCTACAGTTGTGAATCAGTTGCGCAGAAACGCATTTCACCTGCGAGCATACATCGCTACGTGACTGTGGATGCCAAGAAATGCATGCCTTGACATTTCTCTTCTGGAGATCAGAGCAGGGATGCCAGCTGCCAGTCCTCACTAACTCCCTAGACAAAAGTGGCTTTTGGTGACGTCATAGTTCATAAAGACAGAGACCGGTGCATCTCCCTGGAAACCTAGAGATGCCGTCACTGTCTTCAGGTGTTCAAATGAGCTCCCGCTTTGACAGCCTAGAAACGCAAAGTAAAACTCCTCCCAGGCTCACACATGCTCTTACTGAGACACCTGGTCACCGTAAGACAGGAGACGGTCTCTCGTCTTGACGCTGGCGCATCTCAAAGTGAAAATTGGATTGGTTCAACAAGGTGATCCTAAGAAACCAGACTTCTCCATTTCGAGAAAGCTTCTGCCTTCTCCTTCCGACAGCAGCCTCTCCGCATCTCTGGCAGCTGACATCACTTCGCGAGCACGCTCTGGCTGGCTTTCCTGTGTATGTCTTGTGATACGCTGATAAAACTCAGCAACTTCTTTTCTCTCAGGAAAGCAACGTGCTCGGCGCTGCCATCCCCGGAGCTCCCGGGGCTGCGGTTCCAGGGTGGCGAGGCGTGGGGGGGCTCACACCCGTGGCTCGATCCTGTGCGACAGCGCAAACAGGGCCTGCTGGCTGTCAATGACGCACAGGTGATGAACGTAGGCTTTTAACTCTGGGTGCTCTTTTGGAGATATGTCACCTCCTATTTTGGGGAAGGAAAAAAAGTCAATCTCATGAGAGCAGTAATGCTGTTTCTGAATACCAGTAACACCCCACCTGAAGGCGTAGAGTAAACCCAGAAGGCAGACTCGCATTGGTCAGAGTCCCAGAAGAGATATCTTTATCCTAATCCCAGAGATGCTTTTCCAGCTCAGACCAGATGCCTCAGGTCAGGTAATTAGACTGGCAAGATGTCTGTTCTACCAACATTGATAGAGCAATTTCTCCTAATATTATATAGTATTTAGTGATTGTTATTATCTCCCTCTACAGAATGTGAAACAGCACAGACCTAGCAGGTAAGCGGCAGAGAAGGACCAGAACCCAGGCCATGAGGCCCCCAAGTCCATGGCCTCGGCTCCCACGCCATGCAGCTTGTCACAGCGACTGCCCCATTAAATGGCTTTCACAGGCTCTTATATCTCAGGCTGGAACTGTCAGAAATCACTGCTAACCTGGTGACTGCACGGACACATTAGTTCTTTTTTTTTTTTTTTTGATTTTGTTATGTCCTTATGTTGGTAGGAAAATCTTTTGGTGTCCTTATTTGGGGGGGAAAAAAATTAAGGGAACAATCAAATGAACGGATATCACAGAAGTGGCCTCAAGGTTTGGTTTGCAGGCAAAGCAGGTTCAGAAAGTGTGTGGATGGGGTAACGTCCACGCAGCGAAGGACAAAGCAAGGGAGTTTCTACTCCCAGACGCAGGGCGGTTAAAGGGCCACAAGAGGCTCTGGTGCACTGTGAACCCGTGTGTGCCATGCTGCTGACAGCTCTGATAAGGAATCAGAGATAAAGTAGCCTGGACAGTGGGGCAGGCCCACTTCCCATGGTCAGGAACAAACAAACAAACAAACAACGCATTAAGGCCTGGGGAGATGGGCTAAGCTGCCCTCCAGTGACACAATGTAACTGTGAGTCTTCTTGTTTTGTGGGATTTCAGAGGGAGAAGCCGGGGGTGAGGCTGGAGTTCAGCTGGGGCAGAAAAGGGGCCCCCAGGAGGCTGAGCATTTTAATTCAGAAATTTTATCTCTTGGTGAAAACGCATTTTTTCCTCCTCTGTGACAGATACGTTTTATGAGGAAATAATTTAGGGCTTGTATGTCATGGACGGCTTGTGGTTCTTAGGTTACATAGAAGCAAGGCTTCTTGGTTTCAACAAGTAAAAGCACCAGGAGTTAAAGTTTTACCATTCCCCCTTGTTTGGTTTAGAAAACATGATGCTACCGAGATAGTTTTGTTAACTTTCCAGCCTTAAAAAGACGGCAGGCGGAATGCTTCCAACCATGACAAGTGACCCTTGCATGGCACTCTGTAATCTCTAAGTGGCTTCATTAACATTGTTTTATCCCAAGGGCTGACGTTGTTTAACTCTGCCTATATAAACTGTCAAACTGAATTTAGATAATTCAGTTCCAAACTTGATTTTTAAAGATATATAAATACAAAACACAAACTGGCCTGACAGTTATTTAAATTCCTCCTTTGCCTTTTGCTATGCAGACTTACTCTCTGGAGATGGGAGGCTGGGAGATGGGAGGCTGGCAAGGTCAAGGCCAGCCCCACTGGTATAACCTTCCTGCCCACACCTGCAGCGTATATAGACCGGAATCCCTTGGTAAGTGAGACTGAGGTCTCAGAATTAGCTGAGTACCCATAAATACTTGGGAAGCAAAGGGGGGTGAAAGAGATACAAATCCTTTACTTATCAGCAACAGAATGCTTGTACATTTGAATGAATCTCCATGACAATGTTATTGCTGTTTCTACTGAAACTGCATTGTACTTGGGTAGTTACTGGACAATTATATAAGCATGTATCAAATGGTATTCCTTGATGTGAGCACTTAGAAAATTAGGTCCTGTATTTATAATTCTCTCTTTCAAACAGAAACTTTGTAATCCACACAGAAGTTCAGTTGCTTTGTTGGAGGACAGCATTACTACCCAAGACGGGCATGAACAGAATGAAAATTCTTAAGAATATGTACCAAATTGTTAGGAATATTTTCCTTAGGAAGTGGGACTTTGATTGTTCTGCTTTAAAGATACTTCTGTATTGTTGAAAAAAATTGGTTTACAACGAGGATGTATTGCTTAACAAAGTAAGTTTTACTTAGTGGTCACTTTTGATTGATTTATAATTACTGAACTCTCTGTTTTTTTAATTGCCCTTTATAATTATAAAGTCTGCACAAGGCAAAGGAAACGGTATGGGCTGGGCAGTCAGGTACTCGGTCTGAGTAATGGCTGAAATTTAGCCTCTCCGAGCCTGAGTTTTCTGCTCTGCACCCACAGGGTCTATAATCTCCATTCACCAGCATGAGGGTCAGGATCCCACTGCCCATGTGAAAGCTCCTTGAACTCAATACAGTTGATTTCCTTCCTTCCTGCAATGTTTTAACATCATTTAAACACAGTGTAAATTATTCTTGAGATTTAAAAAGGAATAAATATTCCTACATACATCAGTCTCAGTGGGGAGTCAACAAAAGCGCTCAGAAAAATACTTTTTCAGTGAAAGGCAGCTCCAAACAGGAAGTTTTCATTGGAGAGGAGAAAAGATTCTGCAAGGCTGCTTTAGGCATTTTTACAAACTATATTCCTATTCCAGGAAGGCTCCAAGCAAGGAGGTTAAGGACAGGGTCACCCCTGATAAACCCACGGGTAATTCTGAGCCAGCAGGCAAGCAAACAAGACTTTCTGGGTCAGGGGTACAGCGGGAGCTTCTGATCGTCTAAAGTCACTCTGTACAGTGTACACTTGCTGCCAGGAGAGGATAAAAAGCTGCCATTTCTTCTCCTACTCTGCCTCCCAAACATGCAGTGATGAAACAGAGAGAATACAGTATATGCATGTGATGTGCATATTATATTTTACAATCTTTTTTTTTTTTTTTACCACCAATAGTTGTGATATGGCCACAGTCCATACCAACGTACGATAGACTAACATGCCATACCCAACTTCAATGACTCACCAAACTGGTTAGTCCTGCAGTGTCTCAGTGTTCGGACAGTGTCTGCAATCATATGCTGGAAGGCAAAAGAGGAAACACATCAGCGGAAGGGTCATTTCGGGTGTTGCTGAACTAGCGGTGCTGTGAGGCTGGTTGGATAGTCTAACACCTTTGGGTGTAAATAGAGGAGCTATATTTGGTGCGGGACCTAACTTTAATTGATAATATATATTGAGTTTGGATTACAAAAGAAAATTTGACCTTGTCTTCAGAAACAGTGGCTCTCAACCCCGGCTGCACAGATTCTAACTGAGCCATGGGAAAACATACTGTTAAGACATGCAGTACAAGACAACCTACTGAATGGGAGCAAATATCTGTAAATGATATGACCAATAACGGGTTAATATGCAAAATATATAAAGAGCTCATACAACTCAACATCAAGAAAACAACTCAATTAAAAAATGGGCAGAAGGGGCTTCCCTGGTGGCACAGTGGTTGAGAGTCCTCCTGCCGATGCAGGGGACACGAGTTCGTGCCCCGGTCCGGGAAAGATCCCACATGCCGCGGAGCGGCTGGGCCCGTGAGCCATGGCCGCTGAGCCTGCACGTCCGGAGCCTGTGCTCCTCAACGGGAGAGGCCACAGCAGTGAGAGGCCCGCGTAGCGCCAAAAAAATAGGGCAGAAGACCTGAACAGACATTTTTCCAAAGATGATATACACTTGGCTGACAGGTATATGAAAAGATGCTCAATACTGTTAATCATCAGAGAAATGCAAATCAAAACCACAATGAAATATCACCTCACACCTGTCAGAATGGCTAACATTAAAATGACCACAAATGTTGGTGAGGACATGAAGAAAAGGGAACCCTCCTACACTGTTGGTAGGAATGTAAATTGGTGCAGCCATTATGGAGAACAATATGGAGGTTCCTCAAAAAACTAAAAATAGAACTACCATATGACCCAGCAATTCCACTCCTGGGTATATATCCAAAGAAAATGAAGACACTAATTCCAAAAGCCATATGCACCCCAATGTTCACAGCAGCATTATTTACAACTGCCAAGATATGGAAGCAACCTAAGTGTCCATCAACCGATGAATGGATAAAAATGTGGTATATATGTACAATGGAATATGACTCAGCCATAAAAAAGAATGAAATTTTTCCATTCCCAACAACATGGATGGGATTGGAGGGTATTAGGCTAAGTGAAATAAGTCAGACAGAGAAAGACAAATACTGTATGATATCACTTATATGTGGAATCTAAAAAATACAACAAACTAGTGAATATAACAAAATGAAACCGACTCACAGATATAGAGGACAAACTAGTGGTTGGTTACCAGTGGGGAGAAAGAAGGAGGCAAGGCCAAGACAGGGATAGGGGATAAAGAGGTGCAAACTATTATGTGTAAAATAATAAGCTACAAAGATAGTACAACACAGCGAATATGGTCAGCATTTTATAATAACTATAACCGGGGTATAACCTTTAAAAACTGTGAATCACAATGCTGTACACCTGTAACATATAATATCGTACATCAATACATACCTCAGTTAAAAGAAATATTTAAAAAAATATATTAAAAAAATGCAGCGTGTCCACCCTCAACCTACCTGTCCACATTTGCATATGCTTTTACTTCAGAAGGTGTTTCACCTTCTCCCCATGAAGTCTTTGTGAGTTCACCTGCACTTGGGAAGCTCCATTCTCAACCTTCCCACTGCTCTGTGTACAGTGTTTATTGGGTTTGTGTTGCTGTAATCACTTTGTGGAACTTTCTTCCTCCTCTAGAGCAAGTATCACGAGAGGGCTTTGTGTATCCAGCACCAACCGTACGGCACACACGTGGCCTCACACGTACTTGCTGAATGGAGGCCAGAAGTTTTGTGGAATCAAAGACTCAAGTAACTCAAATGGTGACGAGATATTTATGAAACAGGTACATTTTCTAAAACATCAATATCTTTACAGAGACCGTTTTCTGTTTATAATGTACATTCCCTTTGTAGTCTTCAGTTTTCTACTTTATTTCTCTAAGCTTCCTACTGATCTCCAGGCAAAGATTTCTTAAACTCACAGCTCCTTCCTTTGGACAAGATCCCCTCGCCTCATACTTGTGTACCTGCAACCGCCTTCTAGCTCTCTCTACCACGGTAAAGGAAACACAGCATTTAGGACCAGACCAATCTCCACTACACTTCCTCCTGCGCAGTTGCCAGAATAGTCTCCAAACACTTGTCATCATGTTCTAGTCCTCTGGAAGGCAACAGTGACTCTATACTGTTTCATACAAAATCCAAACATAACCCTGTAATTCAAGAATCAACATTATTCATGATCTGGTCCTCCAAACCTTCCTAAATGGGCCATCATATTTTTTTTTTTAACAATTGAAGTACAGTTGATTTACAATATTAGTTTCAGGTGCACAACATTAGTTTCAGGTGATTCAAAATTTATAGATTATACTCCATTTAAAGTTATTATAAAATATTGGCTATTATTACTGTGCTATACAATAGATCCTTGTATATTATTTACTTTATACATAGTAGTTCGTACCTTGGGCCATTGTTTTTCATGTCCTGCCTACACACATTGAACATAGGATCGTCTATATACAGCAAACGCTCAACAAATTATTGCTAAAATAATAATGTTAATACTAAAAATAAATTTACTTAAACTTCAGCAGACCTCCAGAAACATTATTTGAACGTGACCTACTTATTAAATTGTTCTCACAGGCTGCATTTCTATTGTATTTCTACTCAATAGTGAAAAATAAACAGGACAGTGATTACAGCAACAGCTCGAGCTGCGTTTGTAAAGGAAATGAGACCTGACTCATGTCTGAGAATGTATTGTTAAATTTCCTTCCCCCAATTTTACCACTATTCCCAGGACAGTTCTGTCGTTGTTTTAAGGTATGGCGTCACCTTGATTTCTATCACGTGCCATTTGCACAGCTGATGTAAGGTGAGGTACTCAGGGCAGCACTGAAACCAGAGCCCTGATCTCATCTTTAGGTTTTCTGAAGGGAGCGGGGAGGAAGCTACGATAAAAGATGATGCTCTTAACACTGAGTGATAAAGAGAAGAAAAGGAGAAAGCATTTGTTTCTTCATTATTTAACGGTCTGAGGCTGAAACATTTGGAGCTGCTGAGGCAGTGTGGGGAACAATGGAAAACTTATTAGGTCCAACAAGCACTTCTGGGTTTCGTGTTCTCTGACCTAATGCGTTGGCCTGGATCAGCCTGATAAAGATAACACACCGAATTATCTGCTCACTGGCTAATATCCATCATGAGGAATTGGCTTCCCACAAGTTAATTCACTTAGGTTCTACTGGTTCATTACTGTGAAAGATGATGCTATTTTATCAATAGCTTAAGTGAAACCCTGTCTTTTGCTAAGAAACGTGCTGAAACTACTGACTCTACTAGGAAATTCAGTTTCACTCTCCAGCATCCAAGTACAACATAGGGCTATGTACAATGTAAAATACAGTTTTGTCTAGAAAAAATTCTGACTTCAGCCTGTCTTCTCTGTGCAAGCAGTGGGGGTCAGCATGAGGCATGCTGTACCTTAAATGCCATCTGCTTTGAGGACCAGGAACCCAGTGACCCTACACAATCTGCTCTCTTTAGAAATGATGTGATGGCAAGCACCTGAGGGGTGAGCTTGTGTGCCGTGGGCCTGCTGCATGCATGTATAACTGCACTTACCTTCTAGCTGTCTTTTTAATAAGAGTTCTCTTCAGGAATTTAAAATAAAAGATTACCTATTGACGCCATGTTATTTCCTTAAGCTTTATTAAAGGGTTCAGGGTACATACAATTATTGACCCTAGGAGCAGTACTATTAGTTAGACTTTGTTTCAGTCCCCACGGTTAGTTTTAAGTCTTGTCTCTATGAAAGCAAGACCCTAGACTACGTGAGTCAGCATTAAAAGGCTTCCACTGGACCACTGGAGAAAGCAGGGGAAAAAAAAAAAGAGACGCTGGTCAGAATGAAAGAGAGAGGGTGCAGGAAGCTTTCCATCACTCTTTCCCATGCTTGCCTTTACTGAATTGTTCTCTCACTTGGGGAGCTCCATCTGGGGGGAAATGACACAATGAACTTAACCAAATCACTGGTTCTCTTTGGGAAGGGGGCCAACCACCACTGTACCCTTAACAACTGACCACAGTCAGCGTACAAAGAGTACACTGGCTCTCGCATGTTTCCTCTGGGTTAGTCAGAGGGAAGGGTACTAGACCTTTAGAGGGAATTCCACTTGGCGTGACACAGCTCGTCCCACATCTCTTACATGCTCGCCAAAGCTTATTTGGCATTCTTAAGCAGAGGTGTTGGCCAAGATTTGAAGTAAGTATTGACCAGAGGCTTCTTATTCCTGCAATCATTTCATTAATACCAAACACTGAAGATTAACCTGTCTACAGACTAGAACGTTAGGGCCTACATGTAGTCTTTGGCTACAAAGAGGGGCCCTGGGATCTTCAGAACATTACTGGGTGACACCAGAACAAATCTCTAAAGAGTAAGTACAAGAAAACCCAATACTTTAAATATCTATTTCGGGCTGTGTTGGTTTGACTGTAGTATCTAAAATAACTGAGCTGGATTCCAAAGCACTTAGTGCACAGAGAGACTCAAAAAGTTATGGACATGTCTACTTCAAAACTAATGAGCCAGAAAGCGATCACCCTCAAATCATTAAAACTGAGCTAAGGCAAGCTATCCCAAGACGTCAGTCTTCCAGATTCAGCTGCTTGGGTTTTCAGGTTGTACCAGAGCCTCCTGCACTGGCTCTGCACCACCTCATCCCGTGTGTGGCGAGTTAACCTCACAATTAGAGCGGGGCACCTCTGAGGCAAAGGTCAGAGGCCAAGCCTCGTTTGGACTCATCAGGTGGTACTGTTCTTTGGTCATGGTCTATGGCCCCCGTCTCAACCTTCTCTCAAATGCCTGACCGCGTCTCACAGGGAACCGGGGATCCATTTCTGAAAGAGTTCACACAAATCTATTACCATTACTGAAAAGGTCACTCAAAGGTCAGGGTCTACGGACAGGGGTCCCGGATACCATCTTTAACCGTGCATGGCAGGCTCACCTATGACACTAAAGTTCAACTGTCAGACAAATGCATTCTTGTGGTCCCCAGGGTCTCTTTGGGGCACTCCTATTTCACAGTTGCAGGTAATTCCTCCTGTGCCCACAGCCAGTGAGAAAGGCTAGTAGGAACCCGCTGCATGACAAAGCACCTGAGAATGTCCTGGAAACAGTTCTCAAAGAGGCATTTCAGTGACTTGTAAGAAGGGACTGGCCACGGACCCCTTTCTGGTGAGCTCACTTTCTCACTTTGCACGAGGTGATCTCTCCACAGTGGCACCATCTGTCCACAGGCTGATAGAGGGGTGGTCCTTCCCCTCCCATGCAGACCCTACAAATTCCATCTTCATATCCAAGATGGACATATCCCCCCAGAAGGAGAGCTTTGTCCCGTGCCTCAGAAGCAGCGTAAGCCAAGACACAGGGAGATGCCTTTAAAGCAACAAGGCTGAACCTCAAGACTGTGAACTCCTGCTGACAGGAACCTTACAGCTTTCATTCTAGTTCAAACACATACACTCAACCACTGATGTCAATCTAATGAAGTTCCGTTTTCAAAAATAAAAAGCAGATTTTCATATTTGGCCCCAGAACTTGCCAGCACACTTATTTTTAACCGGAACGCACTGTGTTGATAATGTACAACATGCAGCAAAAAAATCACCGCACATTCAGAGGAGAAAAGCACTTAAACCATTTGTTTCTTGGCACAGAAAAGCATACACTTCCCTTACAGTGGGAGAAAGGAGAAATAGTGAAGTTTTACATACCAGTTTTTCAAAATTGACAAGATTATCCAAAAATGTTTTATTTCCTTCATGAATGAATGTTACATCTGAAAATTAAAAACAAAAAGATATATGTACCATTAGGAACGGATCATGACGCAGAGTTGAAGAGGTATAGATGCAATGCAGCTTATTAATTTTTCTTAAACATCATGGATTATTTCATGCAATTGACCATGCAACTTGAAATTGAATCTCAATAGTATTTGATGTGAGGGGGCATAATGTATGCGTGTGGAGAGAAAACATTATAACACTCATGCAAGTATGTATCTTGCTTTTACATTGCAGGCTTTGACTTCAACCTGCTTAATATCCACTAACACTATTCTATAACTTAACTGGTCCATTATGTTTTTAGGCCAGAACACCGAGCAGAAAAGAACTGAACCCCGAGCAGAAAAGAACTGAACCCCCAGAAACAAAAAGGATTTTTAATATTTATGTGTTTGCTTTTTAACAATCCCTGGCAAAGTATATGGATCTGCTTTACTTAAAGCATTAAGGTTTAGATTTTTGGTTTTCAAAGCCAGGGCCTGACTGCGTATCTGAAGTGAATGAGGAATGGGACAGGTTTGGAAAAGGCAAGATTTCTGGGCCTATTCACTGATGAAAACAACATAAGGAAAGTAGGATGAAGATACATTTTCAGAGGACGGGAATGTTAATTTGATTTGAGCCTCACTGCATTTGAAGTGAAAGAAGATATTCAAATAAAAATCTCCTTTTGGTCGCAAAACTTACTGGAGTGTCTCTTCAAGAGACAAGGATTAGTTACAATAATAACAGCAGCTGAAGCTCTGAAAGGGGGTGGCTTATAAAAACTCAAATCAGAGGGTCAGTGACTGAGCATTGGGGAGTCCTCACAGCGGAGAATCAAAGTAAGAAATATACTACAATTTAAAGAACATGCAAATAATCATGTTATATCACAGACATGGAGGACAAACCAAATGAACACCACTTTCAAAAATCTTGTTAAAATAACATGATATAAAGAGGGAAACGAACAGATTAAAATTCCTCTAAATAGAAAGGAAAAGCATTTGCATTTAATCAAGACTTTGATTCTGCTGGTCCCTATGGGGCAATTACGAGATAGGTGCTTGGGAAATCTGCCTGCAACACACCCAGCCGCTGAGCTTTGACTGCTCACCAGGGGGCAACACCAGTTCCACAGTTACAGACTACGCTGATGACGACCCTTTTCTCATGGCATTCTTTATTCACAGCTTCCAGCCCCACCAGACTGCAATGTTTTCCTAAGTTTTCTCCCCTTGATTTTTTTTTAAAAACTGATGTCTTAGCAGGGAAGCAATTCACAATTACACAGTCATCTGACAAACTCTCTGGTTATTTTCTTTCGCTGTTTTGCTTTCAGAATAGAATTGCAAGCTTTCAACCTCTGACACAATATTTAGAAAAAGAGTAGCCAACACAGTTAGCTTGTACCTTGTTTGTACAGCAAGCAAAGCACTGTGTGTACTCTATCTACATTAAACACCACCTACGAGCCTAGTAACTCCTCACTCGCGGAGAATTCGGATTACAAATGCCCTGTCAGAGTTTCTTCGTCCATTCCCCCAGTGTTCCAAAGTTTGTCATCCCCTCCCTGTGTTCCCAAAGATGATGATAATAACGCAGCTTATATTTATTACCAGCGTCAGACATAGCATTAACTCATTTAATCCTCACAAAAGACTATAAGGTAAAAGCCCTAGCAGGAAAAGAATGTGAAGAAAGGATGGTCCAAAGAACAAGCACAGCTGGCCCATGATCACAGCTCTAAGTCTCAGAGCCAGGACCCAAGCCCAGGCAGCCTGCTTGCTCTCTCCACGGTGCCTCTCTGGTACCCGAAAGGACTTGGACATTTCTGACCACCCGTTACAGCCACCTTGCTGAATTTATGGGAGACGGGGGCCTCTGCAACTTTTACAGTGTTTCCTTTGTCCCTCTTTCTATCTCCTCCCTCTCCTCTGCGTGGGTGATCTTGCTTAATCTCAACTCTCAAGGACTTGTCGAGGCCAGAGCATGAGGATGGCGGCTCTACTGAGGGTGGGGGGCTGTTAGGCTGATGCTGGCCTGAGGATAAGGCAGGGAAGGTGTGTCTGGCCAGGTGGGGAGGCAAGAGGGGCTGGAAGGGGCTGCTGCCCAGGAGAAGGGGGTCAAATGGCTGAAGGTTTTGATGCAGATGAACGGCAGGTGTGTGATGAGGCAGGTGTGAGAGGGATAAACCAATACAGGTGTTTGAGCTCAAAAACGGGGGTCTCAGAACCTAAGTCATGGGCTGTGAAGCAGTTCAGGGTTCAGAGTGCTAGAAATGAGCAACCGCCAGACCCCTTTATCTGGAGACATCTGAACACGCTCCTAACACTTCATATAACAGGACGGGGGATGAAAGGACTCCGTTTGAAGAGATGGCAAGTGAAAGAGAAGGAAGAAACATATAAGCACCTCAACATTCCATTTATTTAAACACCCCCGCAAATGTGCAATAATAATCTGCGCCCCAAGATACAAACACGACCTCAGTTTACCTTCAGACACCTGTTGATTATTCACTCTACTGGAAGGACTACCATCTCCCAAAACGCCGTGATACAGATTATTCAACTGCTTATGACCTTTAGCTCAGCTGGATCCTTTCCCCAACACTTCCTTAGGGTTTCTCACTCACTACTTTCTGAACTGGATTCCACAGTAGGGGGGCGGGGGGGGGAAGTAAATCAGAAGTAAGAAATTCACTGGGAAGTAGAAAAGCTGATGGCTGGAAGCATTTTTAGGTTACCTGCTCACTTGATAATCTGCATGGTATTGGGAATTGACTATCTCAAAAAATGAAACATGGGAGCCCTAATCCTTCTTAACACCCAAGGAGTTCAGTCTGGTCTCTTTCTGTAACCAAAAGCAATGCAAAGCAGGAGGCACAAGAGGGGAGGGCTGGGAAGTTTTCATGAAAATGTTGGTTGCTCTAGTTTACAGCAAATTTTAAAATAATTTTGCATTTAACAAAAGCTAAGAATGTCATTTATGTTTTCCAAAATGTCTTACCTCAGATGTGATATACACATATTTAAAAGTTTCATCCTGTTTTCCTTTGGAAATTATTTCAGACAAAAATAGTAACTTTAACTGCAAGAGAGTACTAACGTTTTATAATGACAAAAAATTAAGATGAAGGAAAAACAAGTGCTTCTTTAAACTCGAGCTTCTAATGAAAAAGAAAATGTTTAATTTACTAGCGGGAATGAGAGAATGTATTTTCAGTAGAAAAAAGGGAAATTCGAAAAGCTGCTCAACATCACTAATTATTAGAGAAATGCAAATCAAAACTATAATGAGGTATAACCTCACACCAGTTAGAAAGGGCATCATCAGAAAATCTACAAACAACAAATGCTGGAGAGGGTGTGGAGAAAAGGGGACCCTCTTGCACTGTTTGCGGGAATGTAAACTGATACAGCCACTATGGAGAACAGTATGGAGGGTCCTTAAAAAACTAAAAATAGAATTAGCATATAACCCAGCAATCCCACTACTGGGCATATACCCTGAGAAAACCATAATTCAAAAAGACACATGCACCCCAATGTTCATTGAAGCACTATTTACAATAGCCAGGTCATGGAAGCAACCTAAATGCCCACTGACAGACGAATGGATAAAGAAGATGTGGTACATATATACAATGGAATATTACTCAGCCATAAAAAGGAATGAAATTGGGTCATTTGTTGAGACGTGGATGGATCTAGAGATTGTCATACAGAGTGAAATAAGTCAGAAAGAGAAAAACAAATATCGTATATTAACGCATATATGTGGAACCTAGAAAAATGGTACAGATGAACCGGTTTGCAGGGCAGAAATAGAGACACAGATGTAGAGAACAAACGTATGGACACCAAGGCGGGAAAGCGGCGGGGTGGTGGGGTGGTGGTGGGATGAATTGGAAGATTGGGATTGACATGTATACACTGATGTGCATAAAATTGATGACTAATAAGAACCTGCTGTATACAAAAAAATAGAAAAAACCTATTTATTAAAAAAAAAAATTTAAACACACACACACACACAAAAGAAAAAAGGGAGATTTGTTTTGCTGCCGACAAAGAGGTCTAGATAAACTCAGTAAAGCAGAAAATTGCATCCAAGCTAAGACATAAGTGTGAGGCACCTGACTGCATTAAGTACCTTGGGGGAAAAACCACTAATATATAAAAGAAGGCTCAGCTCATATCTAATTAAGTTAATGGGACATTGTCGACTGTTTTCTCATTACCTTAAAAACATCCACTGTTTCAAAATTTTGTCTTCCTAAAATCAATTCCTTTCCCAGATCTGTCTTCGCTTCCTAGTTTTCCTCTTTGTGTCTAAATAATTCTAAGTGTCACTTCCCACAGGCCACCACCCCCGCTCTCCAGCTGGTGTTTTATTTTAAATAAAAATCAGAAGCCTGAATAAACTTATCTTAGAAATAAACATGAAAAATTAAATGAACTTTTAAGTTGGTATTCTGGCTTTACAATCTCTCCTTATTTCATCCATTTACATTTCGCAGAATCTTTTGAGCTCGAATGAAGCATTCTGTGTGACTCTCAATTGTCCTAATACATTATTGTTTCCCAGAAATTCTTGCTTTATACTAGATGAAGATTGAAAAAATAGCTGCAGGGATGCATAGCAACTCAACACTTCTCCAAGCTCTGGCTGTTCTTGAGAGAAGCCGAAAAGCGAGCATCAGCTTTATTGCCAGTGGGGCCGGCGATGGGGGGAGGTGAGGGAGGAGACGGCCAGGCCAACCAGCAATCCAGTTCCCAGGTATTTCACTTCCAGAATCACATTTATGGGTGTAGGCACCGGGGACTGAGCCAGCAGAATTTACAAGCCTCTGAAGGGTGAAGGCAATATAAAAGAGTATTCCTATAATCCCTTGGAAAGAATCAAAACACAGCCAAGAAAAATGACCAACCCGCTTTTCCTGGAAAGCACATAGGTAGGATATATACTAAATGTCAGGAGCATAGGCCAGATGAAAACGAACTTCACTTTCATTAATCCCCTGGCTCTGAAAGAGACCCCTGAGATCATTAGTAAATTTAACTAACATGTTTCATGATGAATGATCTGGCGCTCTCTACAGAAGACAAGTTAGTCGACTAACTTGGAGCTGTCAGATACTTTCCCAACTGGATTCACTCCTGGAAAGAAGAAAGTACATTCCCTACCAAAATTCTTCATACACTACACTGCCTGGGTTGACCAAACCAAAGGTACTTCTCACACAGCAGCAGGCCACGGGTTGAATCTCTGAAATTTAAGTTGCAAACATAGACCGTGACTGATCACTGTTTGGATTCTTTATGCCAGCCTTATTCTTGGTTGAATTAAGTGAATTGTAGACTCAAATAAGACGATGCTTAAAGCAGAGTAAAGTAAAAACACAAACGTTTCCAGTGCCAAGTTTTGTGAGTCAATCGAAAACACTTTGATGTCTGCTTAAGTACAATTAAGTATTTTAAGCATTTCAGAAATAATTGAACACTTGAAAAACAGTCACAAGCCAACACAGTTAGGTCTGAATGTCAAAATTACTTTAAAGAAATAAACTATGATTCCTTTTCTTGCCCTCTGTAGAGTGATAAATTTCTGGAAGATAGAATTATATAGCATAAAAGATAGAAAACCGTTACCTTTAAGCAATAAGGGCATGAAAGGGATTTTGGGCGGCTTCATCTTTTTGAATGCATCTCGGTAGGCTTTGTGATTCAGGGAAGGATCCTGACGAACCAAGAAGATTACAAAGAGAAAGAAAAATCAATGTGCTATAGAAACAATTCTAAATCCACTTTTACTATACCATTTGAACATGATTTAGATATAGAGTGGTTCTTCCTAAGAACAAAGTAGATAAAGGTTTCCTAGGAGAATAAACTCATTAAATTAGGGCAGGAAATCTAGGCAATGAATGAAAGTCAAGTTACTGGTTGACAGTAATGGGAAATGACTGCAAAGGACAGACACCTTTTGATTGCCCTATTATTCTTCCCTCAAACAGGTTCCTTAAGTACAGTTTCTTCTCCATAGTTTCTACCATGAGGCAACCCCACAGCCTTTTGTTAAGCACACTGCAAAGAAAAACTGCGCTCGTAATGCACAGATAATGCAGAGAAAACAAGAGAACAGTTTTATTGTGATCTGAAAAGAGACCGAAAATTGAGTATACTTAAAAATCTGCCTTCTGAATATCATGCCAAGAGGACCATTCTCACTACCTTTTTCCATGGAGAGGAAGAAGTGTTAACTTGCTTCACTCCGTAAGAAGCAAAGCTACATTTTCATACACAAGTGAACTAGCCTAAGCTACCTGACACGGTAGAGTGCAGATACCGACTACTGAAATCTAGAAAGAAATTGGACACCAGCAATCAGTTTGAAGAATAAGTCTACTCCGGCTCAACTACTTACTGTTAAACTTTCAAGTTCAGAAAAAAGTTTCTTAAACTTCCCAGGGATTTTCTAAAAACAAACAAACAAAAAAGAAAAGGTCAAAAGAAGTCAGTTATTTTGAGAGGCACTAAGGGGAATGTTCATTAAGTTGTGTTATATATGTCACATTTCTGAACATAAATAGCTCTATCATCTGGTTCTACCCTGATTGCTTCTCATTATGCAGTTTTCATCATTCCTTAATGCGACTTTCCTTGGGAATGTTGCTAAAGACAGTTTAAAATAAGTAACAGCCACACGAATCGGGAATCCAGCTGGTTAAACATTCCACACACTGGTGATCTTTTAATAAAAACTTGGATTTTGGTTCTGTATCTTACCTCTGACAAATGCCCTCACCTTTTTTTTCTTTTTTTAACTTATTATTTTGGGCTGCTTTGGTTCTCCGTTGCTGTAAGCAGGTTTTCTCTAGTTGTGGAGAGCGGGGGCTACTCTTCATTGCGGTGCATGGGCTTCTCTCATGGCGGTGGTTTCTCTTGTTGTGGAGCATGGGCCCTAGGCACGTGGGCTTCAGTAGTTGCAGCATGTGGGCTCAGCAGTTGTGGCTCGTGGGCTCTAGAGCGCAGGCTCAGTAGTTGTGGCCCATGGGCTTAGTTGCTCCGCGGCATGTGGGGTTTTCCCGGACCAGGGATTGAACCCATGTCCCCTGCATTGGCAGGTGGATTCTTAACCACTGCTCCACCAGGGAAGCCCTGCTCTCACCTTGTTAAACAGTCTTGCTGAGTGGGAAATAATAATGTTGGCTGATGTTTTTTGTATAAATGATATAATTATGTTTCACAGCAGAGGGCTAAATAGTGAAAGCCCATGAAAACCCTAAATGATGAAGCCTGCACTTTGATGGATAGAATCACTGAACTGTAAAGATCACCCACACCAACTGGTGGCATGAAGATTCACAGAGGATGGAAACATAGGTCACCTTCCCAAATAAAAATTTGGGCCTAAGGAAGAAGGGCCTGGAACTTTCCAGCCTGCCTTTATTTATTTATTAATAAATTTATTTATTTATTTATTTTTGGCTGTGCTGGGTCTTCACTGCTGCGTGCAGGCTTCCTCTGGTTGCGGCGAGCAGGGGCTACTGTTCATTGTGGTGCGCGGGCTTCTCATTGCAGTGGCTTCTCGTTGCAGAGCATGGGCTCTAGAGTGCAGGATCAGTAGTTGTGGCTCATGGGCTCTAGAGTGCAGGCTCAGTAGTTGTGGTGCACGGGCTTAGCTGCTCCGTGGCATGTGGGATCTTCCCAGACCAGGGGTCGAACCCGTGTCTCCTGCATTGGCAGGAGGATTCGTTTTTTTTTTTTTTTAACATCTTTATTGGAGTATAATTGCTTTACAATGGTGTGTTAGTTTCTGCTTTATAACAAAGTGAATCAGTTATACATATACACATGTTCCCATATCTCTTTCCTCCTGCGTCTCCCTCCCTCCCACCCTCCCTATCCCACCCCTCTAGGCGGTCACAAACCACCTAGCTGATCTCCCTGTGCTATGCGGCTGCTTCCCACTAGCTATCCACTTTACGCTTGGTAGTGTATATATGTCCATGCCACTCTCTCACCTCGTCACAGCCTACCCCTCCCCCTCCCCATATCCTCAAGTCCATGCTCTAGTAGGTCTGTGTCTTTATTCCCGTCTTACCCCTAGGTTCTTCATGACCTTTTTTTTTTTTCTTAGATTCCATATATATGTGTTAGCATACAACCACTGCGCCACCAGGGAAACCCCAGCCTGCCTTTAACATGGTGAAGTGAAAAGCTAGATGCCTCAGGGTAAGTCACTCTGAATTTGAATTCTGCCCCTTTCTAGCTGTGTGTCTGCAGTGAGTCTCCACATTGTCTGATTGAAATGGAGATAACTCATAGGAAGTGTACAGTCCGTGGTCGGTGCTCAGCAAACTCCAGCTATTAACACTTATGACTGTTCTAGAAGATTTGTGAGATTTTTTGTTTCTAAAACAAATCAAAATAATGAGGTAGACCCCACAATAGACTTTTAAATTATTCAAAATTATCACATTGATAATTTTGCATCTGGACAGCACACAGGTTGTTTGACCTGGCAGCTACCGTTACACACACCAATACACGTGTATTGATAAATGCAAGACAAATCAAGTGAGAAAAGGTAAAACACAGACACCTGCAACTGATGGCAATTGCTCCTCTGAGCTGCATATCTTAGTCTGTTGGATATTCCACACGAATATCCCGGTGTCATCTCAAACTCAACATACCTAAAGCCAAACTTATCTACTCCAGGGGTCAGCCGTGGGCCAAATCTGACCATCTGCTTTTGCAAATAAAGTTTTACTGGAGCACTGCCATGCTCATCATTTATCAACTAATCATAGCTGCTCTTGCACCTCAATGACAGAGATGAGTCACAGCGGTGGAGACCACATGGCCTGCACAGCCTAAAAGTATTCACTATCTGGCTCTTTCCCCAAAATGTCTGTTGACCTCTGTCTTAGTTCCTTAAACCGACTTCTTTTACTGTACTGCCTATGTAGGACAGTGCGATCACTTTCCAGGCCTAGAGACACGGAGCTCACCTCTGCGAGGGAGGCCCACCCCAATGCCCCCAGCAACTCCCGGCTCAACTTCCAAGGCCCTGCTGCTTAAGGCTTTTCAGCCACCCTGAGACAGCATGATTCCTCCATTGCTCTGCTGGGGTCCACCTGGAACCAGTTCAAGACCTCCTTGACCATAGCACACCCTGTGCTAATTTGGCCACGTTCCACCTGCCACGGCATTGATGCAGAGCTGCGCACGTGGCAGGCGGTCACTGTGCACGTGAAATACACACTATGTGAATTTCATTGAATTGTTCTCCTTTCAATGTTTGCAGATCAAGCCTTCTTTCCGGGTATAATTTAAAATTCCACTCTCCTGCCCGGACCCTTGCTAGCCACTTGTTTTCCTCCTTCTCTGATCAACTGTGGCTTTTTTTGCCCACCTCCTTGAATCTCATGAAGTGTGTGCGCATCTGGTTTGCTTAACCAGAGATGCAAGCCTTTTGTCGCTTTTCTTTTGAACCCCTTTAAGGAGCACTGACCCTGACCCTCAGGTCACCACCGCGCATTCCATCAGAGTGTGGCCCCTGACGCAAAGAAGGTGAACCCCAAAGCTGCCCACAGACCGTCGCTGAGATGGAATGTGAGAAAAACAACAGTTGGCCTGTCAGCTTCTCTCCTGCAGGAGTGTGAACTGGGGACCATGAAGAGTGCAGGGTAGGCAGGAAGAACAGCTGAATCTGAGAGGGTGGGGAGAGGCCGAGGGAGCCACAGCGAGCCACAGCAGGCTGGACCCGTAAGGGAGAAGACTTGACGGTGAGAGAGGAAGGACAAGAGAGAGAGAAATGGTACGGGGAATTAGGTACAGAGTCAGTAGCGAATGGAGAGAGAAAGAAACGCAAGCCCAAAGAAAGAAGGTGTCGGGGTCATGGGGGAGGCAGAGGGCCCTACATCCGTGTCTGGCTACATTTAGGGACACCCCAGTTTCCATTCTTCCCACGTAGACCCTCAGAGTCCCCGTTTCAGAACGTGCGCTAACTTGAGTGGCCCTCTCCCACTTCGAACCCAAACAGCCTTCATCATACAGCCCTGACAGGCAGAGCCAGGATTGGGGAGGCCCGAAACTTAAAACATTTTGTGAGTCCTCTTTAGGAAAAAGGAATATAAAATTACTTTTGCAGATTTTGTAAAGATATCCATCATCCACATGAACATACTGCCAGAGGCCCCACAAGTGAGAAGACTGGTAGCTTAAATTCATTAGCATCTCTGCAAATCTGCTTCTGGACACACAGGTGAGCTTTTGAAATGACCAACAGGGAACTGTAACAATGCCATCACAGGAGAAAAGCAGAAAACTAATTCTAGCTGGGAAGCATTTTACAAGTTGTGTTTCTTTCATATATATTATAGAACCATTTTGAAGACCATTTGATGAAAATAGCTCCTGACGACTTGAGACACTAATTTTTTAACATTTTTTTCTAGTGCTACATATCTCATTTAAACCGTTTATTTTAAATAAAGACTGTTAGCTGGACCACTTCCCGTTCAGTTTTATTTGTCCCCAACTCCACCCTCCGTATGGACCCCCAGGGCTCACCTCCCAGGTCTGGGACAGCCGGCTGACAGAAGCAGTGTTGAGACCCATCACAATAGCAAAGAAAGAATTCAGGTTTCTCTGGGCTTTGCAGCTATGGAATAAAAGAAAGCAGAAGGCACTCTGAGGCAACATCCTTTCACCAGATGATCACAAAAGATAAAGCTGCCAAGACTCTCCCAGGCCACAGAGTTCAACCTCTAGGGCAGGGTTGAACTCTGCTCTGTGACCTACACAGTCTTGACTGTTCCTGTGGGATGGGGCGGTATCCCCTCAACACAAATGAAAGGATTCCAAATGCTTCCTTACCTTTAGGAAAAGATCTGTGTTCTTGATACCCTCTGGATACTTCAAAAGATTCCTCCCTTTTAAAAATCTATTTTGGATGCATTGACAATTTTAACTGAAAGCTCTTACATTCATATTTCTGTATATATCCCATACTCATTATAACAGCCCCTGATTCTGTATCTTTAATCTGTATGTTGTCTTTCTTTTTTGAGAAACAAGGCCCTCTTACCTCACAGGGCCCCCTCCCGTTACACTTAGACATATTTTCTTTGCTCTCAACAAAATAGCTACTATGTTATGTATGTATTTAAAATGTGGCATATATTACGGGGACGGCGACTCACATTTCTCATTTAAGGAATAAAGGAAATAAAATGCAAAATAAGACCATGTTGAGCTCCATTCACTCTGGAAGGTTACATGTTCTGCAGAACGTCAATCTTGCCCTTCAACTTAATCAGTCAAAACTCCATTAATTTTCAAAGCCAGCAGAGGGGCTTGAGGCAGCAGAGGGAAGGGTGTGCCTCCAGGTTGGCCGGAACAGCCTGTGAATTCCAGATATTCCTTAATCTGGGATGTATTAGAAAATGACTTCTCTGAGGAAAGATTTAAAAATTTAAAAATTACCCTGACTTAATAATTAAATGTGAAAAAAGATGAAAGTGCTTAGCAGTAAGCCAGAGGCATAAAAAGTCCCTAGTGTGTGTTGATCGAGCTGCCCTCACATGTCATCTCTTCCATGACATCTCCATCAATGTCTCAAATGGAATTTGGGAACAGTGTATATACAACTCTGTATCCCGATTTTTCAGTTTTATACCATGTTATATAATATATTATGGATTCTTCACTGTTATCATTAATGGTTACAGAACACTTCATCAAAAACGTATTTCATAATTTGTTTACTTATTCCCTTGTTGTAGACATTTAAACTATTTTCAATTCAATACAGTTCAAATCAATGTAAAATGCTACAATAAATATCTTCTGTGAAAAAAACTTTTTACTGTATTTATGATTTTCTAAAATTAAGTTAGACTTCCAGTCATTACATGATTGATCAAAAGCTATCATGACTTTAAAGGTTCTCAACACATATTAAAAACTTCTGTCTCTCAAAACTATACTGATTTCCAGTCGCACAGGTGTGTACAGGAGCATTGATTCAGAACCAGGAAACTGTTTTCGGCTCTTAAAGTGGTAATACATAGAGGTGGCTGTGCCCTGGCCGGTCCTGCCTAAACCTGCCTGTTCCCAGAGCCAGCCTCATGGACTGGACACTGCCCAGTACAGCTGCGCGTGGGTACCAAAGCAGTGGGGGTCAGCCATTTGGGAGCATTTTGGAAATTCTAGCTCCACTAACAGGGGAACCTGGAAAGGCACTGCTGCCTATGCACCTAGTGTCCAAAATACCTGGGTGAACACAGTCCTGCAAGCCCCTCACTGCCGAGTCTCCACTGGGCATGGTCTGTTCCTTTCAGTCTTCCTGTCCAGCTTTGGACTCTGCCTATAGTTCCCCGGTAGGCAAGAGGACCTGAAATTCAGTCTAACTGGCCCCTTTCGCTGGTTTCTGCCAACTGTCTCCTGGGTAGACATACCCAGGTATATTCCATGAACAAACAAACAGGACACTTCCCTGGTCTATGGTTCAGAAATCTTCCTGTTTCTGAGAAACTGGTGCCTAAAGGCATCAACACTACAACTCTGCTTCCCTTCCGCCACTCTCTTCCCTCATTCCGCCCCTTCTGTCTCATCACACCCTGGCAAGTTCACACCAGCCAGAAGAGACTTGAGTCAGCTCCATCTCTTGATGAGATGATGCCAGGCTCCCCTGCCAAGACGCTGAGGTCAGAGAGAAGTGCCCCATCCCTATGCCAGAGGCACTGGATGCCCTCCCCTTATTCCCAGTCCTCCCACCTTACTGCATGATGGAAGCCCCACTGGTTCTGTCATGGCCCACCAGACATTTTTTATACTCTGTCCATCACTCAAACGCAGAGTAAACAGCAAACCTTTCAGACAGCAACTGCCGGAGCTGAAAACAAGACTTTTCGGGGAAATCATTTTATTATTAGTCATTATAAAAAGTTTATTCTTCTTCTTCGTATTCAGAATCATTTACCTACACAAAATCTTAGATATAAGTCTCATCTTTTTATCTTTTATCTCCCCATAAACAATTTTCCTGGTTCAGATCTCTTTTTTAGTCATACTTAAAAAAACAAAAACAAAAACCCACATATACCTAACATCTGAATCTGTAAAAAGAAAAAAAATTAATATAGAAATGATTTCTCTATAAGACGAATTGATACAGTACAAATATGGGTTACCATTCCCATCTGGAATCTTCCTTTACCAAGGTTCGTTCATTTCAAGGTAAGAACAGACTGACACTAAAACATTCCAGTTTAGTGTCAGTCTAACACTCCTTTGTGTAAGGAAATAAAATCCACTCAACCCACAGAGGTGGGGGGATGGGACTGGTAAGAAGGAAGGAAACATGAATATGCAAATAGGATGCCTTAGGCAGGGAAGACACTTCATGATCGCCGACATGATTGTTTTCTCTTGGCTATTCCTACCAGTATGATTATGAAGAATTTAACTTTGTGTTTCTGTTGGCATTCTATTCTATGGGCCAGGGATAGAGACCAGTACAGCAAACAATTCAAGAGCATGGGGCCATATGGAGAAGATGTGAATATACATATTTCATTTCCCTGAGGACAGATATAATCTTATACTGGGAACTAAGCTATGCGGTGTCATTTTACTCCTTAGGACATTCATGTCCCATTTCACCAAGCAACTGGCATTTATAAGAAAGTTTTTGATCCCAAAGAGCCTCACATTTAAGAATGTCACAGGCTATTATAGAAAATGTACTGGCCAAACAAACAAAAAAGGAGCATTCATCATAAAAGTAGTCCAAGATTTAGGCATATCTGTTATCTATCTCTCCTTCCATCACCAGTCACATCAAACACCAGGTCAGGAACCGCCATTATCTCTCACCTAAGTAAACAAAATATCCTGCTTCTGGGGTCTCCTTACCGACAGTTCAGTCTACGTGCTACTTTCAGATCAACCTTCCTGAGGGACAACTTTGATCATATCCATCTCCTGCACAAAAACTTTCAAAGAATCCCTACCACCTTCTCAATTCAGTCTAAACTTTTCATTCTGAAATTCAACATCCTTTACAATTTGGTCCCACCTTCCTTTTTAGATCAGTCTCCCACAACTTCCTTACAAATACCTTCCACTCTGGCCAAACTGGATGAGGTTCCTTTCTCTGACCACATGCTCTCTGCCTCCAATGAACTGCTTTGCTTCTCTCTCATGAGTCTGACCTCCACGGACAGTGTGCTCTTTTGAATTCATACCCAGAATTCAAAATGCTACTTTCTTCCAAATGGTTTTCTAATCCTCCTTTCCCACACCCTTGGCATATAAGCTTCCCATCCTCTAAAGCCCCTGAAAGAAATTCATCTCATAATAGGGCACCCTCAGGTTCTATTTTGCAAATTAGACATTTGAGTTATAGAAAGTATCCCCCCAGCCGATTGGGTGCAGGCTCACTCTGATTTCCCCACAATACCCTGCATGGATGTGCAAACATTAATGAGTGATCAATACATATTTCCTACATATATTACACTGACATGTACTCAGAAACGGTTTGATATAAAAACTACTTTGAAAAACAAAGGAAAAAAAAAATGGGAAGACTGGAAGGTAGAAGGAACTGGGAAAGATTTTGATTCATGTTGCCTGTTTCTGTTGGGAAGCTGTCCCAAGAGTGGTTTCAGAATATTCATCTGGTATTTTAAGAGATGCTCCCAGGAAGTTACTAGAATGTCATTCAACTGACTTTACTGAGTCACTGCTATTTATCAAGTTCAGTACCAGGCACCCCAGGTACAGTGATTGATTAGAAATGGTCCCTGTCCTTTGGAAGCCAACACAGTCCACTGAAGGAATTCTATATAAAAAGGTAAGTTTAGGGCTTCCCTGGGGGCACAGTGGCTGAGAGTCTGCCTGCCGATGCAGGGGGCACGGGTTCGTGCCCCGGTCCGGGAAGATCCCACATGCCGCGGAGTGGCTAGGCCTGTGAGCCATGGCTGCTGAGCCTGCGCGTCCGGCGCCTGTGCTCCGCAACGGGACAGACCACAGCAGTGAGAGGCCCGCGTATCGGAAAAAAAAAAAAAAAAAAAGGTAAGTTTAATCAATAATAATAAAGAAGTTTTTTAAAAAAGGAAAAAAAAAAAAACGTGTGCATGGTAGGGGGAGGTCAGGGTAAAAAGGAGTTGACCCTGCATTTGAAAGTCAGGGATGATTTGAGGAAGGAAGCAACATATGACCTAGGTCTTGAAGAAGGATAGCAATTTGCTGGGTAGAAGTGGCCATTCTTGGCAGAGCTAACAACACATGTCCAGGCTTGGATGATGGTGTGCATGGGAAAGGGAGAGCCATTTACAGTGGCTGCAGCATGGGGTGAGGCTCAGAGGTCAGGTGTGACCAGACAGTGCAGGGCCTGCTAAGGAGTTTGCAAAGTTCATACTCTGGGCATCAAGGAGCCAAAAGCAGAATCTTGAAATGCATCTGACTTTCAATGGTTCTCACCCCCCTCACATCACCTTCCCCCATTTTCCTAACCTACTGTAGCTCACCTGGCTACAAGGGTAATTTAGCTGCACGATGGGGCATGTGTGCACTGCCTGCTTTTTTCTACAGCATAGAGCAGAGTGCTTTGGTCTAGTATTTTGACCTTTACTTTAAGATATAAATACTTCAAAGGCGAAGAGAGAAATATTCAAAAAGAGACCTTTTCAATCATTTGGTCACTTAACTCAATAGTACCCTTTTGCATCTCATCCCTTCTTATCATCACAAGGAAAATAATGTACCCTCTCAAAGAGGGGAGAAGAACTGCATTTTTTTACCACTAGAAACTCACTGAGCAGCAATTTTGATGAATTTTTTCACCAGCTGCACTCTCTTGCCCAGTTGGCTGCAGAGCAGAATCTCCGTGGCCACCCAGAGCTGGACCTCATTGCATCTCTGGAGTAGGAGGCTCAGGTTCACTGTGTGGTCCCCACTTCCTTGTCTGCTGAACGTGAAGTAGATCAGCTCTTGCTGAAAGACAATGTATTCATACAATTGTTTATTGTTGTAGCACAGAGTCAAGTTGATACAAAATTCAATTCATTTTTAAGAGCTACTTCAGGTAGGCACTGTCATATCATAACATGTTAGATATAACAAATAACAATATATTAAATTCAAGATAATTTATCTTGACTTCCAGAAAAGCCTTCACACAGAAGCCTTACATAACTGTAATTTTTTAGAATGCAAGGATGACACTTTTCGTGAAAACCTAAGACATTCTAAAGTTTAAGTCACAGGCTGAATCAAATCCAAACTTCCCAGACTTGTTCTATGAGCAACTTCAAGTGCAAACGACTATCATTACATTAGGCCCTCACAGGTAGGTTCTCTAGACAAGGGTTCTTACATTTCAGTGTGAATCCAAATCACCTGGAGGCCTGTTAAAGCACAGATTGCTGGGCCCCACCCTCCAGATTTTCTGGGTCAGTAGGTCTGTGCTCTGGCCCAAATCTGCATTTCTAACAAGCTCCCAGGGGTGCTGATGATGCTGGTCTGGGTACCCGCTCTTTGAGAACCACTGACATAAGACATCGTCAAATCACAGAAAGACAGCAAGATTAGGACAAGGTACAAAACTGACAAAATCGAGTCAGACCAGTAACTAGTGACATAGACTGACCACATGCAAAGCAAAGAGATGTGTTTCTAACCGGAGGGGTGTGCATGTATATTTTACAGGAGTAATTCACATTCTCCTATTGCATAAGCACATAAGCAGGGACACATCCCACTCTACTACCATTTGCAAAGTCACAAGTCATTTAGCTTGAACGAGTTCACTACTTGCTCAAATTCAGATCATCAGGTTGGAATGTTGTCAGTGAGAAAATATGAGGACATTTAAAAAACGTTCCAAAGTGAAAGTGAAGCTTGGGGGTCCCTAAATTGGGCACGAGTTCCTTCTTCAAGAGGAAAGGCCTTCTTGTAATGAAACATTTCACTACACAGCAAAGTAAATGCAACATATTGTAGCACAGAGCTGCCTCGTTTTTCATCTCCTGATTCCTGTGAGCCTTTCCACCAGCTACATTTATTCATCAAATGTCAGTAGCATGTTGCCCCGCATCTACTGTTTTATAAATGTTTAAGCTGTCCTCAAGGGAGAGGTTGATGGACATACAAATTTGAAATATATCTCAAAATTTTCAATAGAGTACTTGAAGTCTTGCACCATAGTCTAAATGTATAGAATGTTCTTGGGAATGTGTGAGTGTGCATGTAGGTACATACATAAATGTGTTTCTCATATAAGTACTGTAAAGCTCTGTAAAGCTCATGGAAAAATAAAAATGTCAATATCAAAGGTATCGAATATAAAATGTCTCTTCCACCCCATTAGACCTTCATATATATATATATATATATATGAATACATGTTTTCAAACAAAAAAATAGCATATTTATACTACATTAACACAAATATCCGATTGTACAATATTAGGTGCAAATAAAGCATGATCATGTATTCTGATTTTCCTAGGTTTGGGTCAGTCTTTTAATATATTTAAAGTCCCCAAATATTTTGGGGCCATGGTATCCTAAAGCATAACTAGATCACCAGATGATGGATCTTCTTAAAACCCAGTCACAAACAAATATTCTTCAAAAAAGAACTCACAGTTATACTGGCACAAGCATTTATTTTATCATTTCCCTTCTTACTTACCTCGTGAATTGAATTGAAGAGGCTCCAATCAAAATTCATTAATTCCAGAGCAATATCCCAAGTGTTCATTCCCAAAATCCTAATCGACCTTTGCTGTGATTCTTCATTTTCTGCAAAAGGATTCTAAGGTGACAGACAAAAGTAAAAGAATCCTCAGTCAATTCCAAAATATTTGGCACTGAATTGTCTGGCTATCGAAAGGCATTCGAAGCCCACATTAGAAAAAAACTCTTGTCTGAGTGCACTTAATATTTTCCCTGGTCCGTTCACTTTCTGTGAGTTACAACCAATTTAGCAAACAGCCTTGGAAGCCGGAGAATGTGATCAATGATACTTCACTGAGTTGCCCCTCCCCCCGACACACACACACACACACACACACACACACACACAAATCTGATTATAAAACACTGCCCCTGGCAGACAACATAATGAAAGTAAAAGCCCTGAAGTCACTCTGGCTTCTGGTAAGAATTAATGTGCCAGCAGGGTGAGTATAAAAACAAACAAAAGAAATGTCACAGTGCACTTCAATAAAGACAGACATGGCTTTTACAGAAAATATGTTTGACGAGTCTCATCCCAGACATACATTTACAAATTTATTAAAATGCCCATGGAAAGCAAAAAAAAAAAATTTTAAACAGGAAATAAAAAATAAGTTACTTCATTTATACCATGGTGGATGATTATTTTAAATTTTTTTTTTTAAGGGAATAGTTTTTTTGGTTTTTTTGTTGTTTTTTAAAAAATTTATTTATTTTATTTTTGGTTGTGTTGGGTCTTCGTTTCTGTGCGAGGGCTTTCTCTAGTTGCGGCAAGCGGGGGCCACTCTTCATCGCGGTGCGCGGGCCTCTCACTATCGCGGCCTCCCTTGTTGCGGAGCACAGGCTCCGGACGCGCAGGCTCAGTAGTTGTGGCTCACGGGCCTAGCTGCTCCGCGGCATGTGGGATCTTCCCAAACCAGGGCTCGAACCCGTGTCCCCTGTACTGGCAGGCAGATTCTCAACCACTGTGCCACTAGGGAAGCCCAATGGATGATTATTTTAAAGTATCAATTGCTTTCCCTATACAAATGGATATGAGTTTGGTAATAATAGTATTTCCTTAAAATCTGATGTAAAATTATTAAATGCCACCACAATTTTAAATCTATTGTCACTGTTAAATGTATTAAAATTATCTGGCACCTTTTAAAAATATTTGATATTTTCCAATTAAGATATAAATTCTCTCATCTGACTTGAACAGCTAATGACATTAAAATAGTTAATGGCTTGGGAAAAAAAAGAAGGGGACTTTGCAAACATAAATGCCATAGCAGGATAAAGGGAACATTTCAGAATCCAAATATTAGTCTCTATTTTTTGAACTGCAAAATAAATTATTAGCATTTTCAAATTCTTATATTTATGTAAAGGTTTCCTAATTTAAAAAAATGACAAAAGACCTTCACAAGCTTTTCCACAGACTTGATTCTCTTCAGAGTAGGTTTAGGTACAAATTGTCCCTGTACCCCCAGTGTGGATATGGAGTGGAACTCAGTAAGGGCTAAATGAATGACGTGCATGCAAACACTGAGGTGGGGGAGAGCCCAGGTTTCTCAGGAATTGGTCTGGCTAGATTGGGACCAGATGGACACCAGGCTGCACTGCAGACACTCAAAGAGCCACGAGTTGGGAAGTAACACAGATCTCTGCTTAGTAATTTGGAGGTGTAAGGGTATTTTCACTTGGCTTTTTATCCCTCCTACTTTCTCCCTAAATGTGCCCCTTATCCTGGCACTGCCCTCTGGTTACTCAGGTAGTCCACTGCCCTCTCCAAGAAACACTTTCTATTTCTCTATTCCATTCATTCAGGGCTATGATTCCTGCTTTCCACGAAGGCTAATCTATGCACAAGCACAGTGGATATGAGTGGTTTCACATGTTATCCTTCCCTTGCAATGTTCCATTTCAACTGAAATCTTTTGGAGATGAAATCACCTAAACTTTGATTCCAATGGGAAACTTTTAGGTGGTGCAAAAAGCTGGTGGGGGAAGCATCCGAGTACAGGATAGCATCTGGCTCAACTCGGAATTCACAGCACCTGTTTATCCCACAAGACACTGCCCCAGGCCTGCCCTCTACTCTTCCGAGGCCCTCGACCGCAGCAGAAGAGCGCTCTGGGAGTGCACACGAGGGAACCGCATGAGGGGTCTGTGTGTGGTGGGTGAGGGCTGGGCGGTGGGAGACAATTAGAGTGTGGGTCCTTCCATCACCAGGAGCCTAGGGCAACTGCATATTAGATTCTCCTCCTTCACAAGGTGTGGGGGAGGGTGGCGGGCAGTCACATCAATCTCATTATCTACTCAAAGATGCTGTGCAGCATCCTGTCTGTCAAGTTTCACTGGTGGAATTACATCGTGTAATTCCATCGTATAATTACATCATGTACACAGGCCTGGTGACCTGCAGAAGGACACCCAGCATCGGGAAATCCCAAGTAAGACAAAGGGTTTCCCTCTCCTTTTCTCCCTCACGATGTACAAGGAGGAAGGTGCAGGAGCTCCAGAGTCAAATATAACTGGAATGAAATCCTAGCCCTCTCCCTGGCTTGGCTGTGGGAAGCTAGAGTAAGTCACTCAGCCTATCTGAACTTCACAAGGTTAGCAGGAAGGTTAAATGACATACTGTATGTAAATTACTTAGTACATACGTGTCTGGTAGAAAGTGTGAAGATAACAGTGACTAATGTCATTATGGTAGCTTGATATCTTGCAGATAATTTTACATAAGATACTTTTATTATAAGCAGTTTTGGTTAAGCCACATGGCATACAGATTCCTCCATTATATATACAACAGGAGCCAGATGGAAAGACCCATCCTTGTGATGACTCCACGGAACAGACCAGGACCATGAGTCTGGATGATACAATCACGATCTGGTACAGCCCACTTTTTATGGGCGATGGATCTGAGGCCTGACCCTACCGTTGAGAAAGCAACCATGAGACCAAGGTTTTTAGGAACAACAACAAATCATCTAGTTAGGCGTAAGTGTTCTTAAATTTAGGACGGAAAATAACATACAGTGTGGGTTCTATATTTCTTCATACGCTTACACTTCAGTGGCATCTGATGTTGCACTGTTAGGTGCCATTTTACACAGGGAAGGCTAACCATCCACCCTTTCTTCAAAGGAATGGCACACTCAAAGTGTACCCAGTGGACAGGAACTAAGGACAGAGTCTCTTTCCCTTTAAATCCACACAGGATGCGGTCCTCAGCCTAACCTCCATAGAGCCACCAAAAAAGAAGAATAGAATTAAGATTCCATCAGAGAAAGAGTCACATCTCTCAAATCCCTTGTTTCACAGGGACTCAGAGAGAAATAGCGTTTGACTTAGGAGGGGTTGAGAGTCCCTAAAGATGGGCCTGCCTTTGATTTGCAAACGCAGTGTTGTTTGAAAAGTGTATTGTTGACTACAGGAGGAAACAGCTTGATGTATTTTTCTAACATTCATTTTAAAACATACAAATACATGGTCTCAGTCTGACGTTTGGGTCTGTGTGTTTCAAGTACAAGGCTAAAGGTACTCACCAAAGTGTCAGCCAGGTCTTTCCGGTAGACATATATCCGACCAGATGCTTCAAGGGATTTGGAGATGGCCAAGTCATTTGGCTGAAGTTCATGCTTTTCTTTATTTACAAAAAAGAGTAATTAGAAACACAAGAACACCTGGTAGGCATTCACAGTACATCTAAAGAGTGAAATTTGCCAAAGAAAAATATTTAAAAATAAATGGGATGTGAAGTAGATTTAATTCAGTTCTGCATATGCTATACAATGATACCAGAAAATCAATGCTCATAATCCATAAAGAGGTACCCTCTGTGATTCATTCTTATAATATTTAGTCATTCTTTACACAGAACAGCTTAGGGAAGAAAGTAAAATTCATTCATAATCCCATCACTCTAAAGTAACCATATGATAGTAATATTGGTAACAGTTGAGTATATTTCCATCCTGATCTTTATGCAAATATGTGTGTGCACACATGTACGTATGGTCAAAATTATTATTTATATGTTTGCATTAACAATCACTATAGATACATGTATTTGTAATTATTCCTTATGTGGTTTTATATTTCTATTTTAAGTACTTACCCACTTGTCAAAATTATTTATAATGTCATGTCATGTGTAATTGGTTATATAACTGTCTATTATGCCATCATTTAATCTTTCCTCTGTTGTTGAACATTTAATGGTTTCCAGTTTTTTTTGGTCATATAAATTAGATGGCAAGAACCATGCTAAATACTAGCACAGGGACCAGCACATAACAGGGGTTTGATAAATGGGATCTATTATTACAGCAGCCATATATATACTGCCAAAGTCAACATCTTTGTGCATAAATCTTTGGCTGCTTATAGATGATTTTCTTAAGATAGATTCCCAGTAGTGGAATTCCTAGGTCAAAGCGAAGAAACATTTTTAAAGTTTTTGATACAAGCTGCCAAACTGCTTTCCAATCCTTACACCCACCAACGCTCACCATTCTTTTGAATAAGTTTACTGTTTTGCTAAAATCAAAAATAGATTCTCGGTTTACTTTGCATTTCTTGACTACTAGTAAAGGTGAATATTTTCATCTATTCTTTTTTTTTTTTCATCTATTCTACTTCTATTTTATTCCCCTATTGTTCCTGTCCTTTGGCCATTTTTCTACCATAGTTGGACTCTTATATAACACAATAGGCTTCTCATAGAAAAACGTCCTCCCCCCACCTACAAGATGCAGACGGGAATCGACCAAAGTGATACTCAACTTTATTCCACTGTGACATAATCAGCCTCTCCTAAGGTAGCCCTCCAGTTACCCAGCATGGTTGGAAATACCATATGCCACATCTCTTTTTCTAGATAATCAGTTCAAGCGCCAGATTTTGTTTTGAACATTTCTGTTTGACACAGAGTACACAAATGATACTCGAATACATTCTTTATGGCCCAGCATTGCAAAGATAAGTAGTATTTGTCATGTCGGGCCGTTGACGTCGGCAGTAAATGGTCCCACATGGCCGGGCTCTGACGTTCTTCTATCTCCTCCCTCTTTAGCTACAATTTCTTGCAACCCTCTGTGTGCCCATATATACCTTAAATCTGACTTTGTAAGAGCCATTCTGCATTTGCTATGGAATTTGCATTCTGCAAATGCCTTGGCTTTCAGACAGTAAATTTTCCCATTTGCTAAGAAGTGTTTTTCTTACTTTCAGATTTGTCACTACACCATGAACGATGAAAGGATTTTAAGCTCTGAGTAACTGGGTAGGTTTCTGCTACTACATACATATATACCTAACTTGGGTACAAAACAGCTGGAAACCTACTGAAAGCTGTGAGGGTAATAATACCAGTCCTTTTAGAAAAGTCCACAAAACCTACAACATGGCCAATATCTCTAAACTTTTTTTTAACAAAAAGAAAATAACTGTAGATCTCACTGTCATTTCATTTTGATGTAGCATTTAAAACATTTATTAAAAATTACGTAACTAGAGCAAGGAATACATTAAGCTCTGTGGGCTTTTTTTCTTCATAAGAACATTATTGCTTGGGGGATATGAAGCAGCAGGCAGAAAGGTTCTTAACAGACAAAACTACTAATTGATGGAAAATGACGGCATATTTCCAAACCTGTGAGATAATTCAAGAGATAAACTGACATTGCTAGTGATGATTCGCTATGAGTCTATACACATTAGAACGACAGATGAATCTAATAGGGTGTAAAAATCGTATTTCACAGCCATCAAATAGATATTGGGTAGTAAAAGACCCACTCATTAATTCCCAGATTCACGTGTGGCCCTGGGCCGACTCTGAGTCGGCCTCCAAGGGGGTGTGGGTCTCAGCTGTGCCACCAGGTTCTCTCAGGGTCCTTCTTTCTCCAGCACCTTCTGTCTGCATGGAGACCCAATGATTACTTTCTGTTATGGTATTGCCTTGAGAGGCACATGCTGATTTTGATGAAGCTTAATACTGTTTAGAATCATTTAATATCTTTGGTCACTTAAAATTAATATACAAATATCATATTTATCTGGAATACCTAATATATTTTATTAAACATTCAACTACTCCCTGATTAAAATTCATGTAGTCCACATGTTTCTGAAATTTTTGCTCTTTTTCTTTAGAGAATGTTTTGATGGGAGGCACAACGCCCAGGGAGAGGAAGGAGTGCCTCACTTAACTAGGACAGGGGAGATGGGCTGTATTTGTTTGAATATGTAATCAACTAGCTTGTAGGCCCATTTTACCTGCCTCTGAGTAACAAAGCGAAAGAGGCAATGCTCCATCACATAATGCTTTCGCATCAAGTACAATACATTCTGATCTTCTTCTCCTGACTCTAGAATGGTAACAAAGGGTAAACAGGAATGCCCTTTATCTGCTCCCCCCTCCCCGGCCCGCCCCATCTCTGGCTGATTAGTTTACACAGTACTCCCATTTTTCAACTACTGGGACTAAGTCACTTTCTTTGTATTTTTCTCAGGGTTAATGAGATATTAAATAAAGATCGTAAGCCAAAAAAGGAGGCCAGTGACACTGAGATCTGACAGGCTCCAGTGAAAACGCAGGGGTCTGTTCGGGTCACACAGATCAATAGTATCAGCTTGTAATCTGTGTGATCTTATTCAAAACAGACAATAAACCATTCTCTGAGGATAAATAAGGCCCAACAGAGGCAAAAACTATAACCAGGGCTCCCTCCCCACGTCTGCCTGAAGGAACACTGCCTATGAGCTTTCGGCTTATTGTACAGTTTTTATTTCCTTCAACAGGGAGTCTTTAAGTATTAAACTGTCAGCCAGCAAAAAGACTAGTTCAAGGCTGCCTTTCTTTTTTCTTCAGAAAGTAATTTCATCCTTTAGCAATTTCCCAAGTTAATTTAAATATGAAAACAGAAGGCTTATCTAGAGTACAAAATATGTAAAGCTTTATAATATATTTCAAAACACTGGCGCGCCTCTCTGCTCAGTTCTTGGGGAGGAAATTCAGCATCCAACGGTACCCAACTGTTGTCATGGAAACACCTCTGGTAGGTGGCTTCTTCTTGTTAGAGTGCTCATCCAGCTGCAGACCCAGAAGGGACGCGCTGCACATCTACTCCATAAAAATGTCAACTCTCTCCTTCTGGAGGCAATCCAGTGAAAGATTAATATTCAAAGACAGAAAATAATTTACCCCCAGAGAATGTGACGGCTACCAGAGCCAGATCCTCTTCCGCGTGCTGGATCTTTTCCGCCACAACTCTCAGGATCTCTTGGGCTGTACTGGAAACTTTTGCCTTCACGCTGACATAGGAGTGCTCCGTGATATACACGTGACAGAAAACTACATGAGGTGAAAGAACTGTGAGTAGACAGAGAACAGCTGTGGCCATGAGGCACAGACGTTTCACCCAAATCAAGGCACCCGCCACACTATTCCCTGTAGTACAGAGCAGACACAGCTAGATTTACATATATATGTGTGCACACGGGTGCCTGAGGGCACAGCAATGCGAGCTTGCACACACGTGAGACGGAGACGTGATAAAGCTGCTGAGCAAGGTGGAGTAGTGCTTAAGCATCCCATACTGTAGTGAGAGACCCACACCATGCAAAAGCGTCTGCTCAGGGTAGAGGCAGCCTGGCCACAACACAGTGGGATCTGTGCAACAGGGACTAGACTTCGGAGTCCCTTCTGTGAGGGTTACTGTGATCTCCCAAAGCAGTCTATTAAAGCGTCTAATTCAAACATTTTTGTTTTACACTTCACCTCTGGACAGGCACAGTGGCTCAGTAAAGACCACCACATTTTGTTATTTGAATTCTCATAAGCTTATCTAAAAAATCTGTCACTTGCTATGGTTTTTGGCTTCAGCCTTCCTGCTCGTATAAGAATGAACCTCCGCGTGCCGTCCCTCCACCCATATCAAGGTGGTAGTGAGTTTAGTTTTCAAATGGAGGTCACATTTCCAGCCTTTTTAATTTCCTTTTTCTTGTCTGTGGTACTAATCATTATTACTAGGACATTATCACTATCAGGGTGAATGGGCCCTGGAAAAAATGTTTCTTTATGATTTAATAGAAGAAACTGTAGCAATGGAAATAACTGACACGTTATTTGTCTCTTGTATCTGCCATTCTGAATGTATAAAACACCAGCTTCTTTACTAAAGACAGAAGGACAATAATATATTCTTCTCTTCTAGATTGCAAAAAAAAAAAAAAAAATGGGTAGTGCAGGTCCTAGAGAAATTTCATATGCAATTTAAATGGCACCACAGAAATAAACCCAGGAATGTTTGCACAGAAATGCAAATGAAGCAAAAGACAAACTAGGGGTTTACTAGTACAAACCTCAAAGTAAACACGCCACCAAGAGGCACTGACAGTATTTTGTTTTGGTTTTGGTTGGGTGTGTCACTAAAACCATAGCATCTAACAAATAGCTGTTTTATGTGTTGTCAACAGACTTGTGAGACACAAAATGTTTTTTTCCTTCCACAAAAAGACGGCATTTTGGAGCAAGGCAAAGCTGCAGTCTACAAACTACTAAATGTGAGGAAAGTTTACAGCCTGCTCAGTAAGATGATAAACAAAAAGAGGAGGGGGGAGGTCTTGAAATACTCAGACTCTTTGAAACTCAGCTTGGAAAATTATACAATTAATTGTAAGACAAATGGGAAAGGAAGGTCAGCAACTGAGAGATGAGGAGGTAAGGTCATTCCATTTGTTCCTCCACTTGGTACAGGTGACACTTACGACCCAGCGAGTGCCATCATGTTTGGTTATACACAAACAATGGAACAGAAGAGGTATCCTGTGACATTTTGTTGTTTAAACATTCAATAAGTTGAATAAATATTCAACGTCCACACCTAAAATTTCAGCGCTGTCGGGAAAGGCGAATTAAAAGAGAAAGTCTCCAAGTCACAATAGCATGCACATTTGAATTGCTGTGTTTCCCAGCTCTGCCCTTGACTCAACCTTTATCTAAACAGGAGGAAACCATTTCTAGTTCCGTTATAAAACAGTAACGTAGCAAAGCACGCCAGGGGCTTCTCTGGTGGACCAGTGGTTAAGAATCCGCCTGCCAATGCAGGGGACGTGGGTTCCAACCCTGGTCCGGGAAGATCCCACATGCCGTAGGGCAACTAAGGCCATGCACCACAACTACTGAGCCTGTGCTCTAGAGCCCGCGAGCCGCAACTACTGAGCCTGCCTGCTGCAACTACTGAAGCCCGTGCGCCTAGAGCCCGTGCTCCACAACAAGAAAAGCCACCGCAATGAGAAGCCCGTGCGTCACAACAAAGAGTAGCCCCCGCTCGCCGCAACTAGAGAAAAGCCTGCGTGCAGCAACGAAGACCCAACACAGAGAAAAATAAATAAATAACTTAATTAATTAAACTTTTTAAAAAAAAGCACATCAGCACTTTCAGAGTGCTACGAAGGTGTCTCCCCCTGCACTGATGGAGCAGCCCTCTTCAGGGTGGGTCACGAGCCCTTTTGCCAGCAGCACTGATTGAGGACACACTGGACGTGTGGCACTGCCCGGCAGAGCCTTGCCTTGGAGGAGTTTCGACTGCACATCCTTCCTTTCATCATTTTCTCCAAGATTTTCTTCTCTAAATCTCAGGGACTGACTCAGCCAAAGCCCTGCACGGTGGCTTTAGGGGACTTTCCAGTGAGTCACAGGCGATGGGCTGACAGCAGGGGAGAAGGCAGCCAAGGGGAAAGGTTGCCTTTCCAGTCCATTTTGCACATCTCCCCAAGAACGCAGGGGGCTCTTTGCAGTCTCCTTTCCTTACCTGGGGCAGCACTCTGTGATAAAGAAACTGTAACGCCCACAGCAAGAGAAGAAAAACTATCACTGTGGATGCTAACATGCGTGTCTTAGGGGTGTGGCAGCTAGAAAGGGTTAAAGGCAGGCTGATGTGTTAAAGTTGGAGAACGATGGTGATTAGCTGCTACTCCACCTGCCCCAGAGCCTTGTTCAAACCATACTCACTTTCCTCTGTTTCCGTCACAGTTCCTCTATGCTGGAGCCAGTTCTCCTTAAGACTGAATTGGTGGAAAAGGGCTTTATTCTGCAAGAAGGGAGAACAAGAACAATGAATCAATGTATTGCTGCCCTTTGGAAAACCAGAGCTGTTTGCAACATGTTCCAAAAGAGCGTGCCAGTTTTTTTTTTTTAATATGAAATCCACCCGTCTAATCTTAGATGAATAAGCTGGGAGCTGCCTCAATTAATGCATGTGGAGGTGGAGAGTCTGAGCAACATGATAGACCTTGGCATAGGGAAAAAGCCCCCCAAATGATTCTCTGCAACATGCCGGAGAATATGGGCGTGATTTTTAACACTCGCTACTACAAACATCCATAGCTTCTTCTCCTGAGAAAGACATGGTTTCCCCATCCCAACAGCAACCTTGCTTTTGGATAAAGCCACGTCGAGATAGTTTCATACTTCTGCTGTAGTGCAATGACTTGCTTAAGAGAAACAGGTACGTGATTCATTATGATTATCCATCACCTGATATATCAGCTCCTACAAAACTTGTGCCTGACATCTCATGTAGCATTTCCCCCCCTCAAGTTGAAGAGGAAACACATTCATTCTGGCTACCAACTCTCCTTCTGTTGGGTTGAAGGGTTCCAACCTTCTTCTTACAAGACTTCCTTACTCTTGCAGGCAAGAGTCTTGCATAGACGGTTTTCTATCTTTATATCAATGACTAAAAATCAAATTTATATCATTCTGGGGACGTTGGGGAAACTCTGAGACTCCAAAACGCACCACAAAAATTCAGAATGTCATAAAGTCTAGGGCACCTGGCTGAAACTGAATCTGCACAAGCACAGGGAAAGCTAGGTGAGGTAGGAGTGGGGAGGCAAGGTGCAGCCCCCGGCTCCCCACCTGGCCCTCCTCTGCTAGAGGCAGCTCATTAATTATGAAGAAATACCAAGTGGGCCAAGGCCAGGCCTCCAAACCAGATCACCCCGTTTCAGACAGAAGGCACTGCCTTACCTTCCTTTGTGGTGAATATTCATCTACAGTGCTGAAAGGAAAAGGACAAGACATCAGTCTTTGTCTCAAACCCAGAATAGTGTAGTGATTGTCACAGAGACTCCTTTTCAGGCAGCGGGCAGAGGCTTTTGCTTTTCAAAAAGATAAAACACACAGTGTTCATTAGTTTACTAAGCATAACACACTTGACACTGGGCTCTGGATTTCCAGTGAACCAGGAAGAAAAGAAGCTATTTATTCAACAGGTATATTTTGCTTTCTACCCATAGAAGCTGAGCATTGAGGAAAGAACTGGATTTATTTCCACAGAAACTCTACGTTTTCTCATATTTGGCTAGACTTTCGGTGAAATTATTCTTCTTTAGATAGCTAAATAAGTCAGCCAAGACAGATCTTTTCCAGGATGTTTCTATGTGTGGTGGAACTGGGGGATCTTCTGCTGGTCCCCAGCTCAAATCTTATTCCAGAATCTAGAGATACTTCATCACCTTGTACCAAACACGCAAGAATCATGTCTTAGACAATTTTCTTACTTAAATCTTTTATTTCCCAGTTTTATGTAAGTTTTAAAATGGAATGTATTAAATTCCATTTATTTATTTAATGCATTTAAATGTGTACTAAACCAGAATTAAATTTTCCCAACTGTAAGAAGGCCTGCCTTACAGCATAGATCAACTTCCATGTAGGGGATTATTCTCATGTAAAGGTTTCTTTCTTTTTCTTTTTTGCTTCATTTGTTTGTTCATATTTTCATACTAGTCTTAGGCTACCCAAATTTATTACAGTGTAGACTGTGATAAAAGACGACCACCAAAATTCACAACATTCATTTCTAACACCCTGCCCCTCACTTCTGAATTTCTAAATGTGTGATTTTCCTGATTGGGACTAAGGTTTATACATAATTTGTTTGCACCCTAAAAGTCTTTATATAGCCTTTACTAAATAGGATCTCCCTTTACTAAAATTAAGTCAGGCTTTAAATCTCAAATCGATAATCTGAAAGGCCTGAATTAACGTTTTCTATGAGAAGTGCATTTGTGACTGCTGAAATCTTAATAGAAGTTTTTCACAACTTGACAACAGATGTGTTTTATGTTTAAAAAGTAGAAACTACATTGTAAATCAGAGAACAATTTTTCCCTTCAGGTTAACTTTGCAGCTACATCTGAAAACTGAATAATGACTTGATGTTTTCATTTACCAAAATTAATAAAAGAGTTAGTGGTAAATCAGAGTAAAGTTAGGTATTAGCAATATGAAAGACTAATGATAGACACCTCAGTGATACACCTTGGATATGACAAAAGTCACTGAATAAATGCTTTCCTTTAAGTTTTCTGAATTGATAAAGAAACTTCAGGGAATCCATAAAACTGAACTTTAAAAATGCACCATGACTTGCTGGGACCTATTTATAAAACGTTTTTCCTATTCATTAGAGATAGCTATGAGCTCCCCCAAATGACAAGTTAAATACTTACACTTTTAAAACTAAATAATAGTTTATTAGATAATTGTTCTTAATGCACCCGGACTGTCATGGCGCAGTTTGTTTCTATCATACCACACAGGGTTAAAAAAAAAAATAGCCAATAAGCTTGATTTAGTGTTCATTCATCTTGAGATATAAAAACAAATATTTACTACTAGAGAACCTAAGGAATCAAGATAAATCTCAGATTCAAAATGTTCCAAATGATACATATGAGACACCCCCAATTCTATCACATGTGCTGCTTTCTTTTACTAACTGTGATGAGGAAAATTACTTACTGACGACGGTGCATTCCAAGTATCTTTTGAAATTCTTTCAGTTCTTTTTCAAGTATTGGGTATTCATATACATCATCCAGTACGTTTCTGTATATGGTCTGGGGGAAAAAGGAAATTTCAGCTTAATTGGTTTGAGGCCTATTTTGTAAGGATTAAGATTCATAAAGTGGTTAACCTGCTCAGGGAAATAAGTGGAATCCAGAACAATGCTGGGGGGTAAACCAGGTACCAATGAGATCCTGAGTGGGATTCCACCTCCTAGCCCCTCGCTCAACTGGTGTGGCTCTGTGGAAGCTTTCACAGGCTATAGGTAGGGAATGGTGGAAACTTAAGAAATCTCTGGCTGGCTACTCGAAATTTCCATGCCTGTTCTAAATTTTTAGAAATACTATCCACATAACCATTAGGGAGTGAAAAAATCCATTGAATTAAACTACCCAGTTTTTTTTTTTTTCTTTTGCGGTGCACGGGCCTCTCACTGTTGTGGCCTCTCCCGCTGTGGGGCACAGGCTCTGGACACGCAGGCTCAGCGGCCATGGCTCACGGGCCCAGCCGCTCTGTGGCATGTGGGATCTTCCCGGACCGGGACACGAACCCGTGTCCCCTGCATCGGTAGGCGGACTCTCAACCACTGCGCCACCAGGGAAGCCCTACCCAGTTGTTTTGAAAACAACACTAGTTTAGTCAGAGACTTGATTTAAACCAGTTTTTAACTGGATGTCTAAGTGATATCTGAATTTTGAAATCAAAGTGATTTCCTTCATGAAAGGCAAAATCAGTTTAGATACTTGCCTATTCTGAAATAGAACTCTTCCCTGCTCAAATTCCACTGTACCCCTTCTCTGTGTTAACTTGCACAGCTAATACGGTTTTGGTGGCCAAAAGAATCCAACTGTTTACAAGCCATCTCCAGAGAATCATCGGTATTGAAAAGACACTGCAGCCTACTAATGATTAGACACATATATCAGCTTATCCAATTTCAAATATAAATCTAGGTTAGTATCTATTTTATAGGTTATTACTGCTCTAATGTCTCAAAATATACCAGGTCCTGAAAAGGTTTCATAATGTATACATTGTCACTATAGGTTTTAAATGACAAATGTTTTATCCCATTATTGTAGATATGGGAATTGTTAGTTTAAAGTTATAATACATTTCAACATATTAAACAGTATCAAGTTTTAAAGTATCTTTTATTTTACGTTCCATAATTATTTCATTTGCAGTCAAAATTCCCATGACTTATATAAAATAAATAACCTTAAATGAGTGATGATAAAACTTGCCTTCTTCTATGTAAGGAATATCAGGCTTCAGAGGTCAAAACCAATTAATACTTTGAATCATAACTTCAATATTACAAACAAGTTAGATGACTGTAACCTACGAATGAGATTTTTGTTTTTGTTTTTGTTTTTTTTGCAGTACGCAGGCCTCTCACCGTTGTGGCCTCTCCCGTTGCAGAGCACAGGCTCCAGACACGCAGGCTCAGCAGTCATGGCTCATGGGCCCACCGCTCCGCAGCATGTGGGATCTTCCCAGACCGGGGCACGAACCCGTGTCCCCTGCATCGGCAGGCTGACTCTCAACCACTGCGCCACCAGGGAAGTCCACGAATGAGATTTTTGAAATGAGTCATTTGGCATAAAAGAATTACTCAATAACTGGATGTTTTACATTACCTTTAAAAACATTTTTGAATGTTCATCTTCATGTAACCAGTCTTTGTACAGAGCAATCCACTGGGAAACAAGATGCAAGACCTTCCGTTTCCGACAAGGAACATCTGAGTTTTCTTCTTTGCCTTGATACTTCTTAGCAGAATAGGTGCAAATGGTTAAGGAAATTACATTGTTGCAAGTAAAAAATGTGAAGAGATCCGTTTATTCTTGCTTTCACAAACTATGCTAAGGCACATTTCCCAAAAAATCTACAAGTACCTGAATATGCAGGAAGAAAAGAATATGTGTAGGGAGAGTAAAAGGTGTGCACTGAAGAGGGTAAGCCCAGGAAAACGATTTACATAACATGGTGGCAGGCCGTGAGGATAAAGACTGGACGACAGAACTGACAGCTGCTGACATAGCTCCACAGGCAGCATGGGTTAATGCCACCTCCAAGAGACCCTAGGTGGCCCATTAATCACAAGAGATTAAGGGGCTCCAAGAGATCTGGCCTCACTACATAGGTGGACACTGTTTCCATAAAAGTTAGATCAGAGCTGGGCCAGATATACTTTGATCATCAGAAATTCACATTCTAAAGTAGCGCCAAATGAGCACAGATTTCTGGAGCATAATTTGTGATATGATTCAAATGCTCACCCTAGGAATTTATGTGGAAAAAAAAAGAAATGGATAAGTGTGCAAATGTAAGTAAAAAAGGGCTGCTAATTTTCATTTTCACTGTAATAAAAAAATATTAAATAGGAATAACCTAAATGCTTCAACCATTGAGGACAGTTAAATAAATTACTGCATATCCATTTAAAGGGCTTTTCTATAGCCATAAAACTGATGGTCCAGCACTATATTTACTGACACAGGACATTCACAGTATACTGTTAAGTAGGAAAGCAAGTAAGAGAAGTATACGTTAGGATCACCCATTTCTATTAACTATGCTTATTTATATATTCATTACCTGGAAAGATATATACTGATAGTTTAACAGCGACTTCTTAAGGTAATGAGATTTCAGAGAACATGAATTGTTTTTATTATACTTATAAGCATTTCCCAATTTGTATACAATGACTATGTATTAACTATGCTGTTAAAATTATATAAAAATAACAACCTCAAAGGCAACATGCTTAAAGCCTTAGGAATGAGACAGAAGCTTGGTGCTTTCCAAAACAACCTAGCATTTTTGCCCCCCAAATTATCATTCTGAGTATCTTGGACACACTGAAAAGTTAACTAGAAATAGAAAATGCTATGATACCAAACGCAGGTAGGTTTTGGGGTTACTGGACAGGATTCTATATTCTTTAATGTTGATATATAATTGCAAAATAGGAATCAATTCTGTATCTGGCTTTGTAACTATTTTAAAACATAATTCAGTCACTGTCTCCCCAACCTGCAAAAGGACATCAAGGACTGAATGGATAAAAAAGATGTGGTACGTATATACACAATGGAATACTACTATACATATATATATATATAAAACTGAATCACTTTGCTGTACAGCAGAAATTAACACAACATTGTAAATCAAATATGCTTCAATAAAAAAATAAAATAGCAGAGAAAAGTAATAGCTAACCCTGAACATTTTAGAATGGCTATACCTGGAGAAAAAATACTTATAATCCTTGTTATGTCACCATAAAATTAAAGCAACTAACTCAGGAAAAAAAAAAAAGTACATCAAGGACATCTGATTTCTTTGATTTCTACCTGTGAAACAAACTCAAGCAAACACAAAAAGAATCTATTAAAGTACCTATTTCTTCTAGTTTTTCTCTTGAAAGGCATAATATAAAGATTTATCTTACATTATTTCCACTTATGCAAATGTTGTTTTCCTCTTTTCCTGTAACTATCATGGCTTGACTAATGATAAAGAAAAAACTCTTCCTTAAACATTGTGAGGCAAGACACTCGTTCGGAAACTCTGAGTGCCTTTCCTGGGCATGGCTTTCCAGCCTTTGATCTGTTGCATCGCTTCTAGTTAGTGTATGCAATCCTAAAGCCTCCTTAACTGGTCATCAACCTTCTAATCACATCCATCACCCTAAGAGAGCATGCCCTGACAAAGCTCTGAAACGATGACATTTGATTACGGGGATAAGACCTCCCAAGTGGGGAATCCTTGTCTCCCCCGGGATACTTGCCCAGAAACACACTATCACATATGTATGTTTTCCCATCACATGGTCTGGCACTGACTGATTGTCTTCTAAGTCCAGTTATATTGCCAATCCACTCAACCTCTTGACTCTGGTGTTTACCCAGCAGGCCAAATTCATCTCCAGATTCTAAAGTCTTGAGACGTAGGTTTGAAGAAAACATAATATCGACAGCACAATTTACCCACGACGTAGAACGTGAAAACAGCGGCTCTGCATTCATTTCCAGTTCCCCCTGCCTGGTCTGTTTCATTTCATCTTTCGCCTTGGCTATCATGACATGAATATTTAACACAGCCACACTCTACCGAGGGGCTGAGTAAATGAAGAAAGGCAGTTAATTCCTAATGTGAGACATCTGTCTGAGAGGAAGCCGACACAGCATCCTGAAGTTAATGAAGGATATTGCCTCAACAGCGCCTGGCACAAGTCGTCAGTTGTCATGAAGACCGTGTACGTGAGAAGGAAGTCATCAAGGAGGGTCTCTGCAAAGAAAGGAAAATAAACACACGGTGAGCAAATCGGTGATAAGAGGGGCAGCTGCTTAGCCAAGCCCTGAACAGTGTGCACAGAAGGAATAAGACAAATGGTGGTGGCAGTGGGAGGGGTGAGGTTAGGGGAATTTTAGCCACAAAATACATTATTTAGTAAAGTTATTTTTTAAAACTCTTACATAGAACGCCTCAAGCAATGAGATTTTTTTTTTATTACAAGGCTCTCTAAACATACAATTTTGTCACCTTTTTTTCCTTCCCTAAAACATCATCTATATTTTTGGGTACAGATGTTATGGAAAACCAATGCATAAAAAAAAGTGCTTTTAAAAATAAATTTTATAAGATTTCTGAAGTATGCACTCCAGACCTACAGGGAATGACGCTTATATGTTCTAATAAATAAAGGCTTTCTAAAGCCATTTACCTAAGTCTAGGACAAGAACAATGGATAATAAAACCCAGAGGACACACGTCAGGTTCCAAGGCCATTCACCTGTATCTCTCAAAAGCATCTGTAAGAAGTTGGGAAAGTGGTGAGTGATTTTCTTACTGTTGTGAAGAGAGGCAGAACTAAGTCCAGTTAAAAATGGAAAGAGAGGGCTTCCCTGGTGGCGCAGTGGTTGAGAGTCCGCCTGCTGATGCACGGGACGTGGGTTCGTGCCCCGGTCCGGGAGGATCCCACATGCCGTGGAGCGGCTGGGCCCGTGAGCCATGGCCGCTGAGCCTGTTTGTCCGGAGCCTGTGCTCCGCAGCGCGAGAGGCCACAACAGTGAGAGGCCCGCGTACCGCAAAAAAAAAAAAAAAAAAAAAAAAAAAGGAAAGAGAAAGCAGGTAAAATGGATCATGACATACTCCCTCCTAATTCCTTTTCTACCTCTTCAACCAACAAAAACAGGTTCCACTGTTGTTGCCTCTTTGCCTGAGTGTTCTTCGAAAAGTCCAGCTTACATATAATACGGAACTCCTGAACAGGCAAAGTGACCTCCAATAAAATTTCAAAAATGATAGAAAAGATTTACACTCAGAATGCAAAGTAGACCTTTTGCCATAGTAGTCTTTAACCAATCTCCTTACCTTGAAATTCATTCAAAAATATTATTTAATTCTTATATCATTTACATTCTGGATATCAAATTTTTAGCTATTTGAAATAGTAGAAAATTGTAAGAATAGTGAGCTTGTATCCTAAATAGCACTGATGCTCTCTTACACTGCAAATGTGGAAATAGAAAGAACTGCCCGATACACAATTCTATAGCTCTACACTGAAGATTTGAAAAATTCCAGAATTTTAGAAATAACCAGCAACGTTTCTTTAAAAGTTATCAATGCAAAACAAAAGGCCGTGTTGAAGAACACAAAATTCTGATAAAAAGCAGTTGTGAATGACACCTACAGTCCTATATGAACTGCAGGGGTTAATTTATTTCCATGGTTTGTTTATGCTGCAAAATATCGAGATAGTTCTGATCCAAACGGGTAAGTGGCTGCAAACAGTAATAGTTGACCAAAAAAGCTTGCTTTCTAGTGGCAAGAGGCCCTTAATTAAAATGAACCAGAGGTGTTAATGAAGAGTATTAGGTCATTTTTTTCAAAGGTATTTATTTTTTTTATAATAGATAAGGATCAGTATTCCTCACTAAAAAAAATTAATTTGACAAATGGCACCTAAAATGTAAATTAAGCCTAAACTTATAATGTTGTATCACACTGTAGTATGTGAACAGTCACTGGTCTAACCCACTATTACTCTGTGGAAAAGCAAGTTCTCAAACAGATGTGCTTGAGCCTTGCTGGGCATATATTAAGCCCAGTACAGGAAAACTGGGAATGTGGCTGGTTGCACAACTGAATGTGAGTGGATATGCACAGCAGAGCTGGGAGCTCTCTACTGGAGTCCCTGTTTACGAAAGTTTCCAATCTATGCACAAAAAGGCAGAAGAAGCTTTACTGTAAAATCTACCCCCAAACTAGTTAACCTGGCAGCACAAGTTAATCACTGGCATCCTAGGGAAAAATTTGGAATGTGTATGTGAAATTCTGTGTCTCTTTCATTACAGTGTTTTATTTTCTCTTTAATTTTTTTTTGGCCACACCTCCAGGCTTGTGGGATCTTAATTCCCTGGCCAGGGATCGAACCCATGCCCCCTGCAGTGGAACTGTGGAGTCCTAACCACTGGACCACCAGGAATTCCCTCATTACAGTTTTTTAAATAGTTGTAATTAAGATCCAACAATGGCATAATGTCTGAACCCCTAGGATATTTTGGAATCCAACTTGAAAACTATCACTCTGGGATGCTACTAAACAGTTATGTTCACAAATTATAACATTTCTTTGTACTAAACATGGTTGATGAGAATCCTTAGCTTCTCTGGTCTAATTGGAAATTAAGTCTTTCTTGCATTCAATGTTAGATACAGGCAGCAAGGACCATAGAGCAGCCTAGAACCTAGAATTGACTTCAGGCTTTCCAATGGGCCCTTACAGATTGGAACCCACAATATACAGAAACCACTGGGCGACGGCACTGAGAACCTCAGACAATTCAGCATGTAAAATTCTTGGTCTGGCACTCAGGTTCAGACTCTTTGGGATGTTCTTACACGTAGCTAATTTAGTGAGGTGGGAAGTATTCTCTAATCAAGATTTCCTCCATGAGTAGCTCAGATTAAAAAGAGCACCATTAACTTTGACAAAGGCATTCATTCCATTCTGGAAGAGCCTTAGATAATGAACTGAGTGGCTGTGAGAGTTTGGTTTGGATGGTGGCAAAACCATTTGGCATTCAATTCAATTAATCAGCTCACATAAGATAATATTTTGTTGAGGGCTTTGACCCAGAAATGCTTATTTCCCCTAAGCTACTACCACATTTAATATTCATCAGCATTTATCTAATTATCTCTCTGCCATAGAAATATTAATTAAAATAAAAACAATGATGCTACATAGAAACATCTCCAGTTAAAAACCTAATGAATAGAATAGCTAAAAATCCAATGAATAGAACAGATTCCCAATACTCCTAACTCAAATCTTTCTCTAACTACCATATTGTTCTGAAATTTTTCTGGATACAAAGAGCTTTCCTTTATTCCTTTTCAACATTGGTATTTATTTTTGGCGCATATGAAAGTAATTGAGTGATGTAATCAAAACAACACACTTCAAATAAAAGTGCATTTTATAATATCCATGCTTCAAAAAAGGCTGTCCCACTGCTATTTAGAGATATTTTTAGAACCACAATGGCTATATAAATGATCCCCTGAAGACTATTAGCCAACAATGGCCATTTAGAAAGACTAGCAAATCCACTGGCATCCACATTAAAACACTATAATTATCTATTATATTATATACTGCTTAATTAATAGTAATTTAAGCCTCTAGGTAGAAAAGCACCTTTGTGTATAAAAACATCTTTCATTTAAACACATTCATAATTGCCATACAGACTAACTCTCTGAATAAAAAGATGCATTCATTTTGATTTCTAGGTTAATGAATACCTAGGTATTAATGTACCAAAAACTTTTCTTTGAAATTCCATTCTTTAAATCAATCTCTAAATCTAATCCCAAATTCTTGGCTCATCACTGACAAAAATACTCAGCCACCCTTTTGGGAATACCCCTCTTCTTTCCCCAAATAACATAACATTTTGTAGTGGCTTTTTAAAATACAGGAATTACTCTTTGCAGTATAAAAGTAACATGCTAATACCTATCAAAACTGGAGGGAAAATACTATTACAGTTTTAAGAGCAATGTAACCTGAAATAAAATATATCAATATGCTGTCAAAATCTAGACTTGATAGAAATGGCTCTAAAATTCAGGTCTATAATTAGCCATAATGTTAATTAATACAGAACTTTTCCCTTTCATTTGCTACTGTTTTAAGACATAAGAAAAGAATTATCTATTTTTATTTGATTTTACTTGAATGTATGTTTCTTATATGCATAAATTAAAAAAATTTCTCACTATCGCTTTAAGTGTATCAAGCACTAAAAATTTCCATTTTATTTCTGCAAAATACAAGTGTTTCTAGAATATCCCAGAGTTGTGTCAAGGTGGAACGGTAATTGGTTTGGTACAGACTCTTTTTAAAGGTTTCTGTTATATAAATTTAATCAAATTAAAGAAAATGGTCTAAATGTTTCCAAAAGGTCTAAGCTTAATACCCTTTTTGGGGGGGGGGAGGAGGTAAAAAAAGAAAAAACAGAAACATAAAAACGAACCCGGAAGTCTAGAAATCATAATGCATATAGGGTGACTTAGAAACAATTAGAGAAATCTACCTCAGTTATTTTTCAACACTCGCCAGCAAAATGCACTGCCGTAATGAAACCACTCACCAGTTAAAGTGAATTACCAAGAAAGCAAATGAAAAGAGTTTTGACAGACAATTGCCCATAGGAGCCATTTAATCTAAGTAAGGTAATGTGAATATTCAACATTTCTCTACTAAGTCATATCCCCTAAAGTACTGTTAGTTTTGCTTCACCCATATTTCTACTTGAGATGCAATGAAATTTAAGGTGCTCTAAACCATGCTCTACTTAACCTCTATTCCAAGGAGCCAAGTAAAGCTTTGTACATGAAAGCGCCCATTTCTGGCCCTGGAATGTTACAACTTACCATTATTTTTTGAGAAGCAGTGCCAAAATGTCCATGTAATTTGATTAAGCACAAACAAAAAAAACTTACTGTTCATGTATGAATCACAGGTTAAAGTGCGATGCCACCAATACAAGCTCTGCTCCTTGCTCAGTGTATTTTACATTTCAAAAAGCAGTATTCATGGCCTCAAATGCAGCTGTTTACCACAGCTTTTCAATTCACTTAACTCCTGCAGACTTTTACAATTTCACCAGAGTCTTGCTTAGCCATTCTAAAACTGTCAAACCTTGATCTAGTTTTATTTTTAGATATTGGTTGCACAAGAAAGGCTTATTCATTTAATGCTGTTTCTACATCAAACCTGAAAAGTCATCCCTTTAATGACAGGAACTTACGATACGGATTGCGTGGCACTCTTCCAGTAATGAGATCCGTTTTCATTTTAACTTGTAAAATATGGTTCTGGAATCCCACCATATTTCTTTAGGAAAGAGTGATTTGAATACAGCAGGTTTTATGTTCTTGGCTAAGTTTAATTGCACATGCTGCCTTTTAAAAATGGCACTAGAAGCAGCGTGGAGTATTAACAGCAGCACTTTTATCTTCTCCACACAGAGAAAGGGTCAGTTTGCGGGTCACTCTTGTTACAGAGTGGACGGGCCCCATGAGCTCCTGCTGTCCCAGCCCCAGTCAGCTGCCCTCAAGTGTCCAGGCACACTTCGTGTATCTGCCAGGTCCGCTGGGAAGCTCAGAACACAGTGTAAAGCATGCAAAGGGAGTCAGAGAGCTGGATTCCTACCTGGGTAGCCTTGAGCAGAGTACCTCATCTCTCTGGGCCTTAGTTAAATCATCCACCGTGAAGTGGATGTCACATCCACACCTAGCAGAGTTGTAGCTGAGTTAAATAGGACAGCTAATGCATCTGGCAAAGAATCTGGCATATATCAAGCACGGAATAAATACTTCCTGTTCTTTATTTTCCTAAAATTATTTATGTCTGTCCTCTCCCAGTTCTCCAAGTGCTACCAGTCAACCAACCAAAACTGTGTATTGAGGGATGACTATACATAAGGCATTTGTTGAGGCACTGGGGGTTGACACAGGGAAGCACAACGCTGGTCCACGGCTTCAGGCTCATAATAAGAAAGGGAGCTGAGACGTGTATCCCCATGGGATGAACTAAGTAAGGTAACACGGCAACTGAGCAACACCAAACACAGATGTCACAGGGGGTGAAGGAGAGACTCCACAGGCCAGGGAAGGTTGCACCAAACAGGTGGCGTGTGAGACGACCTCCGAACTTCTGAGCAGAATTGGCGGAGAAAGAGGTGAAGGATGTAAGCAAAGGAGTGGGTAATGGGTGTGTGCCTGTGGCTGAGTCACAAACCTGTGGCCTTTGAGCCTTGTTTTGCCGTTAAAGATGTTTTCTGTTAGATGACAATATTTAAAAATCAGAGATCTGGCAACACCACGTCCATATCTCAGATGGCAACCGTGGTTTAGACCTGAGTTGCGCTCTTTACGCAGGGTGCCCTCCCCAGTTTAGCACAGTTCTGCTCTGGTTGGCTTCATTCGTTCACATGAACTGTCTGGGGACACGCGAGTATGTAAGTCTCAGTCTACGGTACAGTTGTGAAACAGTAATGGGAGAGGTCACATGGTGTAACTGAAAAGTAGAAAAGTAAGTTGGAGCCAATTCCTGGAGTGTTTTTGAGCTCCAGACTAAGGAGCCTGGGGCTCGTTCTATAGGAAAAGGGAAGTGAATGAAGACTTTCAAGGTGAGAAGTGACAAGAGATGCAGATTACACCTGCTGCATCCCGGAAGTCCAACGGGATACAGAAAGAATAAGGAGAGGGAGGATGAGTTTACTTTTAAATGCACTGAGCTCGGGTTCCCTAGGCTACTTTAAATGGAACTACTGAGCAAAATTATCATCGAAGAGCAGAGTTTGCTAAAGAAGGCTAGATGAAGATGGGAGCAACTGTATAAAGAGAGTGCTTGGGAACAACGTGAATTCTCAGTGACAATCCTAGGAAGATGTAAGCAGGAGGCTGAGGGTTGAGCTAGGGTGGATGTTCATATTTGGGCAATGGTGGGAGAAAGATGAGTTTAGAAAGAGAAGAAATTGGAGAATTGGGAGACATAAATGTGATAGAAGCCAACAAGAAAGGACTGGAAAAGAGAGCAGATCATAAGAGTCAAAAGTTGTTGGAAGGAGGTCCATGAGACAGAGCATTCAAAGGCCACTGGATGTGGTGTGTGATGGTCCCTGGTGTGCTGGCTTTAGAGAGATGCCCCTTAAGTGGTAGAGGCATACTCTTGATAGACTGAAGAGAACTAAGGATATTGTTGACACTCAGCTCTCAGGCCATCTAGCACGCTGTTTCTCCCCAAAGTCTCTTCTTGTGGTTGTGTAGCTCACTGATCAGTAACGGCAGGTGCTCTCACAAATGAGCCAGGAAGACAAATTTCTTCATGATCAATGCAAGTATCATTTTACTTAACAATATAGATGAGAACATGGGAATTGTCATGGGTATGAAGCTTTCAATACCAACCTGCCAGCATCTACCAATAAAAATTAATATCCAAAACAAAATTAATGTCCGGTTTGAAGATTCGCTCAGTTTGACATAATGGACCTGAGTTGCTGCATCTTGTATGATTAACATCACACACGCATTCTTAAGCTACAAACTGTGCTAAGTGCCTGTCAATTAAAATTCTAAAATGTCATGAAACAAAGACAGATTAATTTAAACATTAAATCTTAAATCACCCAATCCAAAAATGGGCAGAAGATCCAAACAGACATTTCTCCAAAGAAGATATACAGACGGCCAACAAACACGTGACAGGATGCTCATCATCACTAATCATCAGGAAATGCAAATCAAAACTACAGTGAGGTACCACCTCACACCAGTCAGAATGGCCATCATCAAAACGTCTACAAACAGTAAATGCTGGAGAGGGTGTGGAGAAAAGGGAACCCTCTTGCACTGTTGGTGGGAATGTAAACTGATACAGCCACTATGGAGAACAGTATGGAGGGTGCTTAAAAAACTAAAAATAGAACCACCATATGACCCAGCAATCCCATTCCTGGGCATATACCCCGAGAAAACCATAATTCAAAAAGAGTCATGTACCACAATGTTCATTGCAGCTCTATTTACAATAGCCAGGACATGGAAGCAACCTAAGTGTCCATCAACAGATGAATGGATAAAGAAGATGTGGCACATATATACAATGGAATATTACTCAGCCATACAAGAAATGAAATTGAGTTATTTGTAGTGAGGTGGATAGACCTAGAGTCTGTCATACAGAGTGAAGTAAGTCAGAAAGAGAAAAACAAATACTGTATGCTACCACATATATATGGAATCTAAAAAAAAAAAAAATTGGTTCTGATGAACCTAGGGGCAGGACAGGAATAAAGACGCAGACATAGAGAGTGGACTTGAGGACACGGGGAGGGGGAATAGTAAGCTGTGATGAAGTGAGAGAGTGGCATGGACATATATACACTACAGAATGTAAAATAGATAGTGGGAAGCAGCTGCATCGCACAGGGAGGTCAGCTCGGTGCTTTGTGACCACCTACAGGGGTGGGATAGGGAAGGTGGGAGGGAGACGCAAGAGGGAGGGGATATGGGGAAATGTACACATATAGCTGATTCACTTTGTTACACAGCAGAAACTAATGCAACACTGTAAAGCAATTATACTCCAATAAAGGTGTTTAAAAAAATTCTTATATCAGAAGTCTCAGGCATGGTTATTCCAAGCAATAACTCTAATACTTGACTCAACTTAAAACAAGGTATGATATTTTTATCTCCTGAGCACTAAGAAGAATCTCTATTGTCAGCTTTCTTTCAAAACTTGAAATATATCACCATTCTGGGTGTTAATTTTTTTTTCCCTTGGTCATTGTGAATCATCAGTGCTGAATTTCAGACAAGTAAAATTTTATTTATTTACTAATTTACTTTTGTTTCTGGTTAAAAGAAATTTTATTGACACTAGAGAGAAGTTATTTTAAATAAAGTTTAGCAATGGATAGTCAATTGCCTATTTTAAACCTAAGAATTAAAAATCTATTCTGCAAACTTACTCATTTAAAGGAAACACAACTAAGGCTCTTTCTAAGCAATGTGGCACAAGATCTTACACAAACTGAACACTTCCGATACAAGACAATTTACTTTAATGTACTGCCTGTGTTTGAAAACATTTCTAGAAAAAGTATTTCAACCAGTGACTGACAGCAGACATGCCTCTGTGTCTGGTTTCCAGAACAGTCATTAGAATTCTTTCTTTCCAATATCACATGGCTGCTATCTTTCTCACACAGGTGGAAGGGAGACTTGTGGTTTAGGGTCACAAAGAAAGGTTTGGTTGAAACGGATGACCAAACACCTGTTACTTAGGGCTGAGCACAGGGCTCTCTGCTCTGGTGAAGACAAAGTTGTGAGATAAAGTCTCAGCTTTTGCAAGGAATTGGAATTTGACTGGTGAGATCGTTCAAGGACCACAACGGGCAGTCTACAAGCTCCAGCCTGATGAATATTCCATCCATGTGAATGTCTGAGTGAACCTCCATACCCCATCCCTGCCCACCACTGCCACCCAGCACACATGTTTTAGCCCCAGAGAGCCCCAAACCATGCTTTGAACCACACCTATTCCTTACCGTGCCCCAGGAAGCCGGTGGTGGCTTCAGTAGGCGATGGGGAAACGTCGGTTGGTGGGGGGGAAGACAGTAGCTAGTCTGTATGAAAATAACCATACCAGCCAACCTTTATGGACCACATATTGTGGGCTGTACCACAAGCGTCGCCCACATGACCTGTGTTCCTCAAACCACCTTAGAAGGTAGGTCTTATCTTTAGCAGGATGATGACACTGAGACTGAGATAAGTACAGAGAATAACCACCGGGTTAATGTCGGAAGGGGTCTAGGTCCCAAGGCGTGCTGAGCCACAGCAATGGCTCTCACTGCACAATGTTCTCCTGAGGGTGTGGATACAAACCGTCCATGTCAGGGGTGAGAGGAAAGGAAGTACAGGAAAGTCATGGAATCCTGGGTTTGGACAGGGAAAAGCGTCATAGATACGGGAACTTGGTCTTTTTACTGGCCTTGAATTGCCAAAGATGGCCCTATGGCGTCTTTTTCCACCTATGCGCATGCTACAGTTCCTTTATTCCTACTCAAATTTTGTTATTTTGTTTTTATTTTCTAGCAAACACCTGGCAATAGCAAGTAGCTATAAGAGATCAGCCAATTTACTTTTCTAAAAACGGAAATGACAATCACATGGAAGGATTCAGACAGTCCACAGATTCATAATGTTTTTAAGATATTTTAACGACCAATTATACATATTTATATTTTTAAGAATTGAAATGTAAAGGCGGAAAGGAAAACAATTTTTTTAAAAGGTCAAACCATAAAACTCTTCCTTTTCTTCTATATAAACTTCTCCGTATTAGACACTGTAGATACTGAAAACCATTAGTCACATTACATTTTGTTCACTCTTTCCCAAATCAAAAGAAGTGACTTGCATGTCTAAGTCTTGGCTATCCCTCACCTCAGTTATCACCTGTCAGCCCAACATCTGGATCAAAAGACCATTAAACATGTACCAACTGTCACTGGCCAAGATATTTTTGCCTTTTGGCTAAAGGCGCTCATACATATCCCTTGTCTCAAATGGTTCTAAGAAGTCAGTTTTGTTTTACATTAAATGTACTACTTACAAGCCTACGAACATCCTTAAGCCTTTCTGTTAGCATGATTCACGGTGATTTGGCTCACACAGGTATGTAATGGGTACATATGAGTTCTGAAATATCACCAAGAGTACAATAATATAATTATATAAAATTGTATACTATAACCTACTCTTAAAAGAACAAATTTAATTTGTGATATTGTTAAAAAAACTTCTTCAAAGCCATATGACATGAACTATTTCTTGGTATATGTCAAATTTATTTTATGAAAAATATTTCTAACGCCTGGAAGGGAGAATTTTGGAGTGAAAAATGCAGAATTCTCTAGCATGAATTCAGGGGCTCAAATCACACAAGAAAGGTACTTACCGGTAAGTAAACCTTGAGAATTAAGAATACATGAGATTATCTAATGTACAGCACAGGGAACTATATTCAATATCCTGTGATAAACCATAATGGAAAAGAGTGTGTGTATAACTGAGTCACCGTGCTGTGTAGCAGAGGTTGGCACAACATTGAAAATCAACTATACATCAATTAAAAAAAAAGAATACATGAGATTAGTGTCAACAGTCACTTGTTGAGAAGCATATAAGACTTCATCCAAACCACTTTATAGGCTTTTAAAAAGTGATTATACAGCACTTTAAATTACAATGTGTTCATATTACTTTGAAGGGACAGAAATACATAATTATGGCCTCGGGTCTAAAGTATCAAAACAAATTAACATAAGCTTCCATTCATAAAATTTCATGCTATTTTCCTCTTCTTTAGGAACCAAACTTTGATTTTTCTTGGGCATACTGCTCTCCAGATAGCTTAAAACCAAACCAAACCAAACAATACATTTCCCAGTCTTACTTGTAAGCTAGATGTGGCCACAACTAAGTTTTGGTCCATGAGAAAGAAGCAGAAGCCAGGTGTGATGAACAGGTATGTTCTTAACTAGCTCCATCCTGCTACCTGGACTGTGATGCTATATTCACTTTGGTTCGTGGGATGCAGGTCAGACTCCAGGGACACTGGAGCAAAGAGCTGGAAGGAACCTCACTCCTGGCTGATTTCAGAGGGGCCTCACCAGCTCTGGACTGCACTTCTTTATTTTTATTTTCACATGAGAGAGAAGTATATGTATACCTGTTTATGTCACTGTTTGAGATTTTCTGTTGTATGCAGCCATGCCTAATCACAAATAATATATACACACAGAAAATTTTCAGGAACTCAAACACATGATCGGTAATGTGGTCTTGTTCTCAAGTTTCTCAGCTGTCATAAGCAGGAAACGTCCATTTAAGGAGAGATGAGTGTTGTGAATTTATCCTGACCTCATTACTGTGGATTTGTAGAATGTGCTGATGAAGACCCATTTGCCTTTTATGTTTTTGATTATTTTTTAAAAGAACAAACAACCTCCCCAGAAGGCTGTCAAATAGTGTAAACTGTCATAATAATTCTGAGATACGCACTCACAACATGCCGATCAGCACTGGCAGAACTTGAGCTTACTACAATCTTTCTACAAAAGTCATCAGTGGTAAATGAAAACGACTTTGCAATGCCTTCAAATTCAGATCAAACTGAACTAAGACACAAGGAGTCACATTTCGTACGTTCAATTCTTGGGAAAAGATCCAAAATTAGGATGAAAATATCTCCACCCTGTTCTTTTCTTTCTTAACAAAATCATGACACTGGATTTATGATATCTATAAGCCTGCTACACAAAAACAAACTATGTGATATCAAGCAAGACAGGAAGAAAATTTGGGGGGAAAACCTAACTTGCTCTATGTACTATGTAAATCTTTCTTCATAACAAGTCTATTTAAGGCACATTCAAAGGGATGTAGCAAGAAGGAAAACACCAGATGCTTTAATATTAGAACTACCATCATGAGCCCTGATATGTACAGCCACTCACCTAAAACCCTGTTCACTTTTAGACTGAGAATTTAGGCAGAAATATCCAACCAGGCATGAGATGGGCAATTTTAACTGATGCTTTTCATCTTCACACTAAGTGAAGCTCATTTACAGGATTAAAAGATTTAAAACTTAGAAGACTGACCAAGTATCCTGAATGCTGAAAAGAAGGATAAGTCTGAAGCAGAAAAGGATACAGGATGGCTCTGAAAGTAATTTTCTGTCGCTATTTAGATTACAGCAAGATATTCTGGGGATTACAACAAGGTATTTTAGTTTTCCACCACACTTTCCGTTCACACATACCTACCAATTCTGTCTAATTTCATATTTATTTCTGAGATTTGGGGGAAGGTCGGCCAGCCTAATAGCAGCCTTAAGCACAAGGCAAAAAAGCTGCAAACAGAATGAAAAGAATGGTTTCAATTGTAGAGCGAGAAAGCCCCAAGGGCAAAAAATGAGGATAATGGGAAATGGAAGGGGAAGGTTATAATGAGAAAGACTGCAAAAAGAAATGAGGAAAAGCTCAATTATAGGTATGTTAAAGGCAAAAATTCTCCCACTTGAAGAACATTCCTTTTAGACATGTGCTTGTCAATTACAGCGATTCTGTGCCATTGCACCCTTTACATGAGGCCGTAATTTGACTGAAACATGCTGTGAGAGATTAACATGGAGCGATTATAATCAACAATTGCCATTTACTAGCATCCCTTCCTCACACTTACAAGACTGTCTGAAATACATACTCTTATATAGAAAAATCACTTTTTTCCCCATTTTCCGATAGGATGCTAAATTTTTGACTGAGGATGATGTCACAGCATTAAAAAATACAGACAAGAACATCTGATAATCTCACTTTAAATCCATCAACTGGAGAGATGACACACAAGATCTCTGAGGGAGAGAAACAGAGGGAGAGAGAGAAGAGAGTTTTTTCATCCTTTGAATTGTCTTAAACACAGTCTCGAGTAATTTCATGTGCTGATGTTACATTAAAACTATGATTCTGCTAAAATTACTCGATTGTCAAACTGACTTTTGACACAGTATCTTGTCTCCAGAAATTTCAGAATGTGTTGCTTCTTTCAATTCGCTGCTCCAAAAATACCTGACTCACATCACACATTTAAACAAGTTTCTGGAAATACAGCGGGACGCTGGCAAAACCACAAGTGTTTCTACTAAAGTACAATATTAAATATGCCAGTGGACCCCAAATTCACTGAGAAAATATGGTCATTTTTAAAACTTTAAGAGTTAAGAATAGCATTTTCTTTTTAAAGAAATAAAAATCCATTTTCCTTTTAAAAAGAACAAAAAAAGAAGAAATTTATAAGAACAAAAATCAGCACCCAACTGAGAAATTGTGCTACAGAAATTATAGATTATAGAACTATAGATAGAAAAATAGAAGTAGCAGCCTTTGTTCTTAAGGGGTATATATTAGAGAGACAAAATATAAAGGGAAAACTAAACAAAGCTATTACCTTTCTCAAACGCATCTTTATGAGAAAAACTACAAGTTATACTGGATTTGTGTTTAAAGAGCAACCTTTAGGGACTTCCCTGGTGGCACAGTGGATAGGGCTCCGTGCTCCCAGTGCAAGGGGCCTGGGTTCGATCCCTGGTCAGGGAACTAGATCCCCCATGCATGCCGCAACTGAGGAGCCCACCTGCCACAACTGAGACCCGGAGCAAACAAAATAAATTAAAAAATATATTTTTAAAAATTACAAAAAAAAAAAATGGGAACCTTCACCCTATGTCAAAGAGACTATAAAGATTTAAGCCAATATCTTATTCATGTAATTATAAAACCAAAGACTATTCTACATGAACTTTATGACTTATTAGAAAGGGCCTTCATATTTTACATTTAAAGACAGACTGTAATTTTATCTATTATGATTCTTTGAAAATTGACAATTTATGTACATATTTATGGCAACTCTCAGTGTACCAGAGTATTTTGTTATTTGTAATAATTTATCCACCAGCCATTCTAGGAAATTAGAAATTTACTGAACTACAAAGAAAGAAATACCTAAGGTTCCCCACAGTTGTCTACCTAAAAAGATGAGTACCAAATTGAGCGCCTGAGTTGGAGGAAAAGCATTTTAGGGGAAGCAAAGAAAATGTAAATAAGGGGAATAAAGCAAATAAAATGTCCAAGGTGAATAAAGGAGAAAGTCCATTCATTTCTAAGCCTTCTGTTCTGGCTACAGTTTACATAGGAAAACCCTCACGGTTTGGGGGGTTGAGGACATCACCACCAGGACAGACTTCACAGAAACAAGAAGTCACATGTGTATTTCATCTAGAATATAATGTGTGAAGGAAACTTTCAAAGATCCGCTATCTCACTTCCCAACTCTAGGACACAGCCTTCCCTCTAGCCCATCAGAAAGTTGTTGATATTTTCCTTAGAAGTATTCAAAGAAGAAAGTCTAAAAACTCTTCTTAAGATGCACAAGTTTTTCAAAATCCTTATAGTCAGGAGACTAAAGATCTAATTTCTGAGGTAATTCTCGCCCCTTGTGTATTTCATTTTCCATTTCCTATCTTCAGATCCTCCTGAAATTAATTTCTCACAGCCCTACAATATTTCAGTTTGTTTCTAGGGTGCTCTAGACTTAGAGTTGAACTTTACGTACTGGAAGACATCATGTGGAGTAAACATGAAAATGATGCGATTTAATAAATGCACTCCGATGATCCAGTCTCGTTCGAAATGGGGACGGTATCCCTGAAAAGTAGGCTGTACTCCTCCTTACATCTTTACCCATTAAACATCTTCTTTTGCCCATTGGTTATGCTGTAATGAAAACTTCCACATTTTCACTATTAATCAGTGTACACTAATGACCTTATGCTTCATCTCTCTCACTGCATTTCACCTTGCTTCATTACCAACAAGAGTATTAATTAACCCACAATCTACTGGCAGTGTAAAAGCATCCCTTGTTATCATATATAGTATCACATGTTCAAAGGTGGTGTGAATAGATTCGTTCAGACGATGAACACCTCAAACGAAATTCACAGTCATAATCTGATTTTTAACATTGTCTGACGTGAGTGGTCTGATACAGCAACTGCAACTAGGACCTCTTCCCCCACACCCCCTTTTTTGTGTAACCTTCTTGAAGCAGTTGGCCCACCCAGTGGCCGCCTTGCTCACAGGTGGAAACCAAGAAGCAGGTCTTTATGCTGAAGATTAGCTCCCTCTTAAGTGGCTACCGAAGCGCCTGATTTGGGGTTTATAGCTAGAGTCGAACGGTAGGTTTTTTATTTCAGTTCTGCCTTGCATCCAAGATTTTAGCCACTAGACAAAAATGATGTCTAGGACAAAGCTAGGAATATATCTGGGTTCACTTTCAGATTCAAATGACCACTCTATCTCTGAAGCAGCTTAGTTAACTTCTGCCTTAGCATCTACGTCCATTAGATGGAGATAATCATCCTGTACAAGCATCCTTCTAATGGAGAGGATGTTTGGATAAACAGAGTGGTGTCAAATCGTGGCTCTCAAATTTGGAAGGGGCCTCAGATGTCATGTGGTCTAAACTCTTTGATTTCATAAATGAGGCAAATGAGAAAGAAATTTCTACACAATTCTAATTATCTCATCACTTAGTCAGTATTAATTTATAAAGTCTTCCAATGCTTCAATTACAATCAGCAAAAACATTACATTCTCCACATTAGCAATTAGGAGAGAAGCTAAGGGAACTGCCAAAAAACCAAACCAAACCAAACCAAAAGCACAGAGATTATAAAGCAGAACAGAAACCAATATTCTAGTATGAGCACTTTTACTCCTAGTACTCTCTCAATGGCACTTTGGGGATTTTCATTGTCACCGTGGATCGCTGTTTCAAGCCTTCGCTTTGTCTGAAAAAACAAGCCTTCGCTGAACAGTGGGGTTCTCATCTGCATCTGAGGCACACCCAGGGCAGCTGGAGTTGGTGCTAATGAATTTATTTAGTCTTTCGTTGATTTTTTCATTAGCATGTATGCAAACAAAATTAACCTAATATTTAACACTGACAGTTTCATAAAGCTGAAAAAGACCTCAAGTGGCAACCTAGTCCAGTTATTTGTCTCTGAGAAAGCGACTTTCACAGGTCAAGAAGGTAAAAGGCTGACATCAACCATTTCCACGGATTGCAGAGTCTACGGCTCCTAGCTGTCGCCAGTACCATCCAGGGATACTTATACCTACTTCCAACTCCTTTTATTTATTTTTTCAACTAAGTCTATTTCCTTTGGTTCTGAACTTTGCTGAATAGGACCAGACATTTCACATTCGTTCTCTATACTACTTTAAACACATTAAAACATCCTCTAGCTTCTTCATTTTTAAAGACATGTGGATATAGTTCTCCCAAATTTGTGTCTATAATGAGATTGGTTATTTAGCACCACGAACATCCACTCTTTCCCTATTTGCTTTTTGTCTGACTCCCTCCACTAAAACGTAAGCCCCACGAAGGTAAGGAGTTTGTGTGTATTCTGTTTACAGCTGTATGCCCCACAGCTAGAACAGTGCCTACATTAAGAGGTCGAAAATATCTGCGGAAGGAAGGAATTAAATGTTTCTACGGTATTCATTCACCCGCATATAGAAACTGAGCGCTCAAATATGCACTGCTGTATTTTATTACAGCAGCAGTGTGTAAAGTTCAAAGTAAAGGAATTACAGGGGGAGGGCTGGTATAAGAGCCAGGATGCGGAGTATTTCATCACTGGGGGAAAACCGCTGCTTTTCTCTAGCAACGGGCCGTTTCTGAATATCCCAAAACGGCCTGGTAGTAAAGCTCTCTGCAAACGGCTATTACTGGTAGGTGATAAACCAAAGCTATTCTTTGTAAATGTTACAGCATAATTTCCCAAAGGAACTTAAAAAGTTTCCCACTGGACAAGGTCATACACAAACACACTTAAATCATCGCCGGGTATGGCCACTGAGCCTTGAATTCCAAGCCTGCTACCCCGTCAACGTCCTAACTACGCTCTGAGCGAGGCTGAAGAAACACAGCAGTAAGACAGGGCAACATGAAGTCAGGCCAAACCACCTAAGCCCTTGTGCAAAGCCTAAGTGATGGTGAGGTCAGCACAAAACGACCGCAGGGTTAAGGTCTCCTCCAGGTCTAGAACTCTACGGTTCTGTGACATACTTTGAAAGGAAAGGGGTTGACATAAATCTCTTTAGATCAAAGCATTTTAGTGATAAAAGATATGTCAGAACTCACCTCACATATAACTTGCTCAAGGTCTCAGGTTGGTCTATTAATGGAGCCCAGATCTGGGGACCCAAGGCTTCAGAATCTCATTTTAGTACCCTTTCTACTCTGCTGCGTGCATATTCTCCTTCCTTAGAACATCATTTCTTACAGAAGTAAGCATTCTTGGCTGTGAGACTGAAGGACCACCCAGAGATCCCTGGAGTGTGACAGAACCCTGCAAAAATCCAAATGGGTTTTGTTCACTATACCGTCACCTCCTCATTCCAAGAACTGAGAGCTAACAGCTGTGTGGCCAGTACCTCTGTCCGCTCTGATTGTTTCCCTTTTTCAAAACCATTTCAGTGGATGGACCAGCAATGCATGTTTGTGAATTTTGAACTCAGGCTGCAGAGGCTCTAGGGCAGGGACCAGTGGATACGAGGCTGGACACAGAGACCAGGAGAGGGAGTGTGGAGGGGAGGTGGAGGAAAGGAGAAATGACGCCCGTAGTTCTCAGGGGCAAATTGATAACTATTAGACACTTTGAATATGTCTCTGAAAAAAGTGGAGAGACAAAGTCACTGTCCTAGTTCTGTGGCTCTCACACCTGGCTACATATAGCTTCATCTGGGGAGCCTTCAAAGCCCATAACTCTTAGGCCCCAACTCGGGTCAACTGAACCAGGATCTCGGGGGTGGGACCCAGACATTGATATTTTGAAAAATGCCCCATGTGCTGCTAACGATACAGCCACAGATAAGATCCACTGGTCTATTATGTGTTACATGATACCACAAAAATAAAAAGATAGATCCAAGGTAATTTTACATGCACGTTAATTGCACAAAATCATGGAGAGGCTTACCACCATCTAAAAACTTCCATGTCTACCCACCAAAAGTTTTAGTCCTGCAAAAGCCATGCAGCCACAGCGTTATAAAGGTCTTGCCACCTGCAAAAGAAAGCCTAGAAGAGAGGCACCAAACATCTTTCCAGAAATCCTAAAAGGTAAGGAAATTAAGGAAGAAGTTCACCTAAACTGTCTTCCGTATTTCCAATGATCAGGAAAAAGGCATTCTTAATTTTCCTTCACAAGAAATATGTATGACGTATTTAGGATACGCCTGGTGCTGGAACGGGAAAGAAGATAAAAGAAAATGAAAAATGGCTTGCCTGCCCTAGCTTCACTCAAGGTTCCATCAGTGCAATGCTCCAAAAAAAGCCGTTAAGCTGGCAATGGAGAATAGCTTTGGGACCCTATTAAGTGAGACACTCCTATGATATAAACCAGGTACTTTCACGGAGGTGGTTGCCTCGTTACAAAGGTAAGGGACTCACTTTCTCCATGATGTAATCAGCCTACTAGGTGCTGTTGAAAGTACACCACCCACACAGAGGCATCCACGCCTTCCGTGGTCAAAGCACGACGAGCAGGCATTTCCACACTGAGTACACAGTATACTGAACGATAACCTCATCAAGTAAAAACAGCCATGCCTGGAAGAAAGCAGGCCAAGCCTAGTAAGAATCGGCTAATAGGCTTTACCTGTTCCCACTACCTTATCCCCTGCTTGTTTTTTCTTGAAAACCTGTAATCATAAGCACATTTGCTTCAAAAAGATGAATAAAAACCCAGGACATGGGGAAAAAAAGGGGAGCAAATAATGTTATTTCCTCTTGTGTTTCCTCTAAGGTAGGCTCATCATAATGCAGGCGCAGAAAGAAAAGTCAGTAAGAAGGGTTTTCTCTATGTATCCATCTGATCACAGTGCTGTCCCCGGCCACCCCCCGGGACAGAAATCGTTATTCCTAACAGAAGCATCTCTAGACAAAAGACATTTGATCCTTTCCAGAGACGGGGCTGGTGGTGGGGACCTGCTCCTCTACCCCTCCAGCTCCTCTATTCACAACACATCTTCTTGCTTCTTGCCTTCCTTGTAATTCTCCTGGGCGGGGAATGCCCAGTGACGTCTGCCCTATTTCTGGGAAGATGAAAGATAGAGCTGCTTGATTTTTCCCTAACATTCCAAACGCTTCAAGTCAGACCCTGAACCTCGAAAGAAAAGGTAATCTTTGAAAACAGCTTCAGCCCTTCAACGTTCACAGATAGGTATCCAGTTTCCAGACTCAAACAGTTTTTCTATTTTAAACAATGAAGAATTATTCATTCATTCATTCATCCGTTCATCCATCCATCCATCCACTCATTCCAGATATTCCCAGGATGACTGTTTGTGCCTGGTAGTACCAGGGAGGAAAGGTAGGCACATAGGGGATTATGAAAATAAGCATGGTAAGTGTTGTGTGGATCAAGTCATTTACGAAAATCATTAGTAGGTTGCTTGTAAGCATCTCTAATAATGTTTTTTGCTTTTGAAACTCAGTTTGATACGGTGATAGAATACTATATGAATTGTTGTTTGCTATTCCATTCTATTCTAGATTTGGGTAATAACAAAAATACAGTATCTCTTATTTCTATTCCATTCAATTAAGTAAACTTCTTTTCCACTTGCATGTACACAGCAATTACTAATCACCTGAACCTGTCCTTTGTGAGTATAGGTCTCTTAGCCTATTGGGCCTTGCACCTACATTTTCACAATGAAGTGACTTCTGTGGGGAAGAGATGGGAAATAACTTGCATCTCTTGCTTGGTTAACTTCCCCAGCCTCTGGTGGGTACAGGAATGTAAGAATCCAGAACAGGCTCATCCCAGCCTCCAGGACCATTTATTTCTTCCCATGAATGCTTTCTTCCTCATTGCCGTTGGGGCCACGTGGATAACCACCATATGGCTCCACCCGGCTCCATATGGCTCCATCTCCCTAAAAGGGGCGCTCAAGAACATAAAAACGCTGCTGTATACGTTTATTGCAGCCCCTTCTCGTTTTCCTCCATCTGTCTTCCATATGTTTACGCGACTCAGACTCCTGCACACGTAGACCTTTTATAGTGAGGGTTGCCAGCCTGACCAGGATAAAGAACTAACATTCACCGCTGTCAGTGACAAGGGGCCCCAACTACTCTAAATACGTGACTCATTTAGTATTCAAACTAGAACGAACTCATAACCACTTTTCTTCAATTTGTAAATGAAATTGATTTTATATTTATATGTTTTAAAATGTTACCCACAAAAGCCACCCAGCGGCTCTTCTGTTGTATTTTCTCCAAGCGCTGTTCGTGAAGTGTGGAAGGACTGCATGTGACTTCCACTTAGGTGTCCCTATCATATTACACGACAATCTCTCTCCAAAGTTGACTTTTTCATTTTCATAAAACTCTCCTTTGATCAGAGGAAGAGTTGTTACTGTTTTCCCCCTCAGGTGTCCCTGCAAACATCTGAAGTTTTACATGTGTCCTCTGCAAACGCTAAGGAAATGAGGAGGAATGAGGAGAGACTGACCCCTGCGGGGCTCTACCTGCCCGGCTTTGGCCACACCGAGTCGTGGTCCTTTTAGCTTTGCTCGGCACCTGGCAAGAGGGACACATCTGATCCCAGTGTTGGTATAATCGAGAAGAAACCGGGAATACCAGTCACTAGACACCAGGTACAACACTGTTTCCCAGCAGGAAGCCACTCCTGGCATTAGTAACAGGAATTAGGGTGATTTCTCATGCCCAGGGTTAACTTGTCAGTGGGTACCTAGGCCACCTTTCACAAAAAACTAATGACAGTGAGAACGAAAGAAAAAAGAAATCAAGTAGGCCTAGTACTGGCTTCAGTAATTTCTACTCTTATTAATATGACTTAGACACAAAGTCCTGTGTTATAGAACTGCAGTGCTATTAAAAAGAACGCATTCAGTCCCCCAAACTGCTACGCACGTTCAAAGGTGTCCTCTTCGTGGCAGATAACGTGCCTGTAATCTAGTCCAAACCACCTGTGTAAAGCAGTCTGCTAACCAGTACGCAGAAAATTATGGCCAGTTCCATGATGACTATCTCTGATGAAGGAGAACACGGAAATAGTGCTCAAACGCACAAAATATTAATCGATAGACATGCAAATGCCACAACAATACGTTTCTCTTTTAGCTTGTTTGTGTATAAATGACAACTATTCCTATTTTTCCCCAAACACAGATATGCAAAATAAAGTTTTTATTTGAATTTCAAGATCAAACAGTAACATTAATGTAGGATGCGTGATTGAGTCATTTTTGGCTTTTTTATAAAAACACTATTACATATTTCACACATCTTTGTTTCTCTTAATGTCCTTTATAATGCAGTATAGAGCCAGACATCAATTAAGTTCAGACAAAACTACTGGGACCCAAGGAAACTCTTGTTCCCACCTAAGTTGTCATTTCACAACCCTTCCTGCATGGGAAAAACCTAAGGAGTTACTTGTACTAATAAAACCAAAAATGCCTTTTATTGACGCAGTTGATACACTGCAAACTGCGGCATCACAGGTGCTACGGTGGCAGCAAAAAGCGCATTTTAGTCAGGGCATCAAGTTGCAGAACTCAGGCTACAGCCAGAGGCCTATTCATTGGAATAACTGCTCCAGGCTGGAACAAATTATAAATTTTGGTTAAGAGAAGCAAGCGCTGCCCTTGTGTGATAAAGGAAGTTTGGGTAGGTCATGCAATGGTAGTGTTTCCAGAAGTGCAAGGGTGAAAAAGCTAAGTGGGTATTTTGCTCCCAGATTAAATAGAAAGGACAAGAAGCCTGATCGATAAGACTTCAGTGAATTAGAGTTTCTGGTCCGAGACGCTATGAGTATCATATCCTGCACAGCAGGGCTTGCTCTGAGCAGTTTGTAAACCACATGGAAAAAGGCAGAAGTTGCTGCTAAGCTAATAGCTGCTGAGTAGTTGCATTAATTGTTGACTTTTCGGCAGGGAGGCTACTCCCCCCAGCTCAGTGCTTCCCACAAGCCAGGTGCACGCTATAGCTGGTAACCCCATCCCTCATATTCCTTCCCGCTGGACACTGGCTATTAAATGCTGGCCTCTCGCCAACTGCCTTTAGGTGAGATGTGGTAAAAACGGCCAGCGAAACAAGAACATCTGCCTTCGTATCATTTTCTTTGTACAGCTACTTCCCAGGCGGCTGCTTGGATCTACGTGCGTCCATTTACTGGATTTAAACAAAACAGCAGGAGGCTAAGGGGGAGGCCCAAGAAGCATATGCTGGGTCAGCCCACTCTGGTTTCAGCTACAGTACAGACGGAGGCTTTGCCCCTCTGGAAACTGACAAGGGCAGCCGCAGCTGTGAGTCTGGAAGCAGGAGACACCCCCCTGCCTTACCTGTTTCTTTGTCCTGGACTTCTTCCAGGTGCAAGTCATTCAAAAGGTGCTCCAAGATCTTCTCCGGGGTCCCGGACACGACCACGTATCTGTCGGAGAGCAGAGAGTCCACAGAGTCATCCTCAGTGGACGACTGTGAACGGCTGCTCCATTCTTCGTCCTCGTCCTCCTCGTCAATGTATTTGAAAGAAGGCACATCGAAGGTGGGCAAGGGCAGCTCTCGGTCTGAAAGCGCGGCAGAATCCTTCCTCTCTAAATGAGGGTCAAAGACTCTCAGCCGGGAGCTGCCCATTGTGCACGGCTACTAACAAAGGCATCCCCTAAAGGCTCAAAGATCTTGCCATCTCTGTCCTTTCACTGGGAACTCAGTCCATCTGGCTGCTAAGAGCTCTGCAGTCAGCTAGCACGCTGGGCTCGAGAGGCGGAGAAAAAAGGGAGGGAGGGAGGGAGGGGGGGATAGAGGAGGCAGAGAGAGCGAGTGAGATGGAGCGGGAGAAGGGGAGGAAGGCAGGGAAAAGGAAACAGGAGCAAGGGGCTGGGTGGAAACTCTGACCTCCAATCACTCTCTGAGCTCCCGGCTTGGGGGGCTGGGCCGCAGCTCTGCACTTTCTTCAGCACCAGGACGTCCCGGTCTTGCTCTTTAACCTGAACGGTTGTCACTTCATCATCCTGCTTTCATTGCCGATGGGAGTGATGGATGGAAGAAGGAAAAACAGAGAGAAAATTTAAAAGGCAAAAAAAAAAAAGAGCTAACTAAAGCTGCACTTTCTCAAGTTGCTTTCCCACCTAATATCTTTACAGATTCAGAACAAATTAGGAATCTGGTCAAGAATCTCCCTCTAATGGTACAGGGTCCAGGCTCAAGTTGTATGGATACATAAAGCATTAGAAAGACATAAATACTTTAAAGGAAACTGGAAAAAAAGAATAAAGTGGGGATGGGATTCAGAGTTCATTTTTAAAACTACCTGTGATGTGAATTAAGAAATCCAAAGTTCAAAGTCTCAAAAACACAATATACTAATTGCATGTGTGCTATACTCTCTTTTACCTGGTTAATACTTCTTAAACTGCCACTATATTAAAATTAGAAAATCATATAAAACATCATTTAAACACTAAAACAATGAGCAAGCCATATTAAGTAGATGTAGCAGATACGTATCATATTCATTTACATCACAGCCTTATTTTAAGGTGGGAAAAAAACTACTCATTCTATCATTCAGTTCATGTTTTACTCCCAAACTTGAGGTGGCCTTCATATTTATCATGTACTTGGTTTGCCAGAATACAAGCAAAAACGGATCTCTAGTTAGAATCTCATCTAGACTGAAATTCGGATGTCACGGGTGAATGCGCTGACTTTCTTCACCGCGGTCCCTTTTAACACGGAGAGAAGGCTGAACAATCGTTCATTTCTGCACACACAGCTTCCACAGCCCAGAGCCTAACACGGCCCGCTGACGTGGCTCTGTCAGAGTCGGGCTCACTGCTGACCCAGCAGTGTAGAGCCGACCCAAGTGACACCCAAGTGACAAACACTCCCAGAGTGTGGAGTGTGAAATTCTCCTGATGGGTGGCGTCCAACCAGAGGCAGGTAGGGGCGGAGGGGGTAGGGAGAAACCCATGTAAAAATATTTACCTTCTGTATTTCTGAGGATCTGAGCAAAAGATTGAAGCAAGAAAAGTTGATAGCAAAGAGGCTTCACCTTAAAAATTATGTTGCCTCTTTAAAAAGGGAAACACGTCCTAGGGTTCCTAGCATGCTTCTGTGTTTCTGCTCCTGGCAGAAAACCCTACCTCAATTAGGTACAAACACACAAAAAGAACATTTTCCCGCCCCCCCGTTGGATAAAAAGTACTATGTCCTCGTGCCTTATTATCAGTTCCATAGATTTATCAGAGATGCCGATGTATTTATTCACCTTCCGTAAGAATAGGAAGGGACTATCCTTGTCGTAATTGCCAACCAAATCAGTGGGAAAATGATGATTTCAACTCCCGGTGTGCTGATTCCTAAGAAAATGTAGTGACCTAGTCATTTGAGTCCCCCAAGATCTTCTTAAAAACAAAAATTACTAGTCATTCTAAACAGCAATATAATTTTAAGATCATCCTGTCTAAATCTCTTAGTGGCAAATAATTTTACTATGTAAAACTGATGTATTACACTTCAGCAAGGTCAGACACACAGTTACTGTGGCAATTAATACTGGATATTCATTGTGAAACTCCCTGAGGATGGCAGTGTGGCTCCTGTAACATGAATACCAATGTATAATTGCCATCTTTCATTTCTCCAAAGGGGTTCTTTTGTTATCCATGTGGCTGAAGTGAAGCAAGGTGGCTGGTGAGAGGAGCATAATATTGACAAAAAAAAAAAGGGGGGGGGGCAGAATGTGAGTCTGGGATACTGAGACACAGAAACAAATAATTCAGTAAAGAGCAGGTTTGAAAGGACAAAAATCTTTCCCTAGCTTTCCTCTCGTCATAAGCCAATATTCATTTTATATGAGCCTGCTGTCATTCTGAAGTACGTTTTACATTCTACGTGCATGTGATATACGGCATTATTAACTTCCGCGGGCCATGCACATACATATGGATGGGAAGGGCTTCTCTAATGTCTGTGTAACTAATATGTATTACAGGGCTGTGCACAGAGCAGCTACACTCTGCTGGGCAGGGGAATAGCTGAACCATACTGATGTACTATCAATAGCATCTTATGTCACAGTGATATTTTCCATTTTGAAAACCTGTTAAAAAATAAAGAAGCAAAAAAGCAGAAAAATCAATGTATAAAAGGAGATGGAAGTTATCTAAAATTGCCGTGAAAACGTAATAACCGTATGTATTATACCCGGCTCTCAAGAAGGAAGGTGAAATTAACACCTCCTGACCAACCTATGTACCCTTACCTAACTGCTCTTCCTGAAAAACAGCATAAGTACCAGAGTTGAAGTTCTCGGTATGAAACTTTACTCTGGTGCTTGCTTGGTTAAGAATAAAAGTATTTAAAGAACTAATGACAAGAAATATGTTCAATGACAAACAGTTCATGAAATGCAAGTAAAGCATTAAAATGCTTAATTTATAGACAACCACTCAACAAACAGTGAGGGTCTGCTTTGGGTAAGGCACTGTGGCAGACACTAAGGGGCAAGCAGTGGTGAGTAAGACCGATGCCCTGCCCTTAAATGACAAGGTGAGAGCTCCATAACAGCGTAAGTCTAACGTGGTGAGCTCCCCCAAGATGAGGCCACATGCAAGAGAGAAAGCAAAGGTAGAGAACCCATGCGATTTGACTGTCAAAGATGACAGATCAAATCCCAGATCTGTGGGTGAAAGAGAATGGAAAAGCCATTAAAGGGGACAAAAAAAACTGGTTCTGCTGAGAATGATGAACCTGGTTTCAGACAACTGATGTTTCAGTACTGATAACACGTCATGCTAGAGATGTTTAGCAAGCAGCTAGAAATAAAGAGCTAGGGCTCTGGACAAAGGCCAAGGACAGAGATAAATCTGTGAACTACTCAAGTTTGGGAGTGGATGAGATTGTTGAAGGGAAGCAGGACAGAAAGGGAACTAGGAAGAGAAAACATAGAAAGAAGGAGGAAGAGGGAGGGGATCAGAGTCCTGAGGAAACCTACCAAAGAGATGACTAAGCAGTGAAACCAACACAAGCCAGGAGAAGGTGGAGGGCACTGACTCGGGAGAGTCAAGGGCAAAGGCTGTCTGACGCTGTCCAATTCACCAAGATGAAGAGCCTAGGAGGAAGTGCTGAGGATACCACAATGGGAAGGCGAGTGTTGAGGTGTAAGCGCATGTGAAGGAAGTGCACAAACAGGCAAGACCGCCTTCTTGGAATTTCATCTCGAAAGGAAGGAGTCAGGCTGAAGAGGCTGCCTGGCTGGGGAAGTCGGCAAGGTGAGGGGCTATGGAGAAGGGGCGAGGGATCAGGAACGTGCGTGGAGGGTTTAGGCTACAACAGGATCGAGCCTTCCTCCTTCCAGAGAGGATCACGGGAAAGAAGATGGGTGGAAATTTAGAAAAAAATTAGAGCAGGGAAAATAAGGTAGCTGAGGTAGACAAAATGAGATGCCTTCTATCATCTCCGTAGAGTGGGGGTTCCGACCATCTTCTGGAAGGGGAGGTTCCTTGGCGGCCTGAAAACTGTTGGAAAAATGGCTTTAGGGGTTGCAACAGGGAATAAACAAGTTATGAAAAGAGGAATTGCCAGGCAGCTTTGTGCTGCTGAGGGTAGAAAAACATATGTTTATGGTTTTAGGCCTTCCTGCCAAAGTGCTCAGAAATCTGAGTGGAGCGGGTGGGGGGGACTTCCCTGGCGGTCTGGTCTGGTGGTTGGGACTCCGCACTGCCACCGTGGGGAGGTGGGAGGGTGGTGCGGTGTGGCCCACGGGTTAGATCCCTGGTCGGGGAACTGGGATCCCCACATGCTGCGCAGTGCGGCCAAAACAATTTTTTTAAATTTTTAAATTAAAAACATAAATTAAAAAAAACAATTTTTAAATTAAAAGAAGAGAAACCTGAGAGGAGAACAGCGAATGACGCCCCCTCTGCCCACCAGGGGAAGAGATCGGCATAGGAGACACCAGGAGGGAGGGAGGAGAGGTGTTGTGGGCTGCCGTCAGCACACACGCAAAACAGCCCTTCTCCACAGGGCGTCTGTCTGGTTAGGGAAAGGAGTGCTCCAAGAGAGGAGCTGATAAGCGGGCAACACGGAGGGGCCGAGGACAAGCCTTCACAGGAGTGAAGGGAGCAGGCAGGCGGTCGAGGAGGAAGCAGGTGGAGGCTTTGATCGAGGAGGCTGATCTCTGAAGTGGGGCAGTTCAGAGCAGGGAAGACGGAGCAAGGGAGAAGCAGCCCCTAACACCTGGGAGCCGGCCTGGCACTCAGGCTGGGCCTTGTGTTCTCCTGTTAAATGTCACTGATGCTGCGAAAAATCAACATCAGATAAGGCCACTCTGTGACTGTGGTGGGACAACACAAAGACACGGCCACTCGGAAGTCATATCTGAACACAGACAAAGCATAAACATTGGTCACGGCAGAGAATACCAGAAAGCCCAGCGAGTGAGTAGCGACTGCTGCTTCTTTCCCAGTGACAACTTTGGCTTTGCTCCTCTCCCTATAGATAAGATTTAAGATATCGTCACAGAGTTGCCCAGTTTCCTGATCTAGAGCAAAGCCCTGCTACTTGAAAACCTCCCCAAAGTCACCAAACACAAACCCAAGTCTGGGATGTCCTTTCTTCTATCACCTTCTTGTACTGAGCTGCTGTGAGGCTCCCCATGGTGCGAGGGCTCCATCACTATACCAAAAGCAATAAACCCAACTTACTCAACTACAGGTGTGTTCCTGGTGGTCTCTGGCTAGAGGACAGTGACCATGGACAAGGGTCATAAGATGCTGCCCTGCCGCTGGCATGGCGCAGTGTGGAGAGCATGGTTACTGGAGTCAAAGATAAAATGCATTTCCTTGTCAGGAGGATGAGAGAGTCAGACCCAGGGATGTTCCTGAAAGTGATGAGAGGATGGGTGAGGAACGAATGCCCAAGGACCTCCCTGGCGGTCCAGCGGTTAGGACTCTGTGCTGCCAAGGCAGGGGGCGCAGGTTCGATCCCTGGTCGGGGAACTAGGATCCCGCGTGGCGCAGCCAAAAATTAAAAATCAAAAAAAAAATTTTAATTAAAAAAAAAAAAAGAATGCCAGTGCAAGGGGCACAGACCTTAGGAGAAGGGACTTCTGTAGGTGCAACACTGAAGAGGAAGGTGCAGTGGGGAGTGGGATGTATTCCCAGAAGGCACCATGCTTCCCACCGCCCGCCCCAGCCAAGGCATGGGGGCGCTCGGCTCTGGTTGGTACAGGCTAAGTGAGAATTCTCCCCGCTCCCTGACACACACTTTAGCTCCTAGATCTGCACAAACCAGGTCTTTGCCCTACTCTCTTGAAGGGATGGTAGGAAGAACAAGAAACTCTAAGGACCAGGCCAGACGGATTCTTCACAGCTTTGCCTATGGGATGCAGTCTGGGATGAGCTGGGAGATGGGGGAGGAAAGGAAGTGTAAAAATAAACAGGTATCCTCAGCTGAAAGGGGGAGGGGAGGGGGGAGGGGGAAGGGGAGGGGAGGGAAAGATGTTTGATCACAGACTCACAGGACCTTTTGAACAGAGGCCATGAAAAATATGAAAACAGAGGAGGGTTTTCAGCTTTTCTCTGCTCCTCATCTCTTTGTTCTATTCTTTGGTGACTAGCTCTGATTTCTTTTCTTTTTATGGCTACACTGCTCCCCTGCCTGCAAATTCTGAATGAATGCTAGAACCCGTCCCTTTGACTTACTTTAGATTAACTTCCTTGACCAAGATCAGCTTTTATACTTCTAAATCCAACTTTTCTTTTTTCATTTATTCACATGAAAGACATTTATTTTTAAGATGAAAATACATATAGGGTAATAAAAATACTGATTTTTTAAAAAAGTAAGGTGAAGAACTGATGTTCACAGTTTAGCAAGTCTACGCTGTCCTGAACCAAATTTCTGACTGCATTTATATTTTCACTTGTCACCAGCACTAGCAAGAAAAAGTCATTACTAAGGGATTTCTCAGGCCTGCTGGAATTGTCACAACTACTTGCTTGATTTTCCATTATCTCTGATAATGGAAAATATTCCTCTCCCAAGTACTGACATAAAGCAGCCACTGGTATTCTCCATGGCATTGTGTCCCTGATGCTCTGTGAGTATCAACTCTTACAAGAGGGCTTAGCTGGGGGTTCATGGATGGGCTTTAGTGACTCAGAGAAGCTTCTGAAAGTATATAAAATTTTTATGTGTAGGCACATTTTCCCAGGGAGAGTCCAGAGTTCTAGGTCTCACTGGAGTCTATGAACCCCAAAAGGTACAAATCGTTCCATACAATGACACTCATATTTATCACTGCATCTAAGTAACCTTCTTTGACAATCTCCTGCTGGTAACACTGCCTATCCAGATAAGATGCCCAAAGAACCCTGTCATGACATCCATCACACTGACCTCTGATTATCTGCTCCCTCTGCGCTCTCCACGAAATGATGACATCTCGAGGGCAGGGACTGTGACTTCTAGTTCTCTTCCTAACACACAGCTTAGGGCCTGGTACATGATATTACTGAGCGTGCAAGTTCAAGCAAGAGAGCGAGTGAGCGAGCGGACTACCTTTAAAAGACAGAAATCGATCTCGCGTGGTTCAACGGTCACTCTCCTCTGAGGTTGCCCCTACCCTCTCTACTTAGCCACTTTCCTATTATAATGCTCATCACATGAGATAACTGTGTTTTGTACTTGAGCGCTGTACTTGCTCCATCTGTCAGAATTCTACCAAACTAAGCTCCCGTGCAACTGACATATAAGAGACCATATAACTAACACAACAATGGGAAGGCATTCACTAAATGGTACTGTCCCTGAGTCTAGGGCACATGGTAAAAAGGGTGTGGGCGTGAACAGGTCACCCTGTGGGTTGAAGTGTGAACTGGGCAAGATGTGAATTTTGTGCCCTCTAAAATCCCCCTTCTGCCCCCTTCGGTTCCAACCAGGATCCTCAACACTCCTCACGTGACCCAGTGTTCCATCATCAAACCTGTGTGAAGCAGGCAGCACCGGAGAAGCTTTCAGATGGAGAATGCACAGAATCATCTAGCTTGATGCCATGGCACTCAAGAAGTCATACAAGTAGCACAAGGTGCAACGCTGCTTTCCCTCAAGCTTGTGAACACCATAACTGAAGATGCTAACTTAGTGGTAGGAAGGCATTTGCTATGGACTGAAGGTTGGTGTCTCCCCCAACCCCCAATTCCTATGTTGAAACCTATCCCCCAAAGTGATGGTGTCTGAAGGTGGGGCCTTTGGAGCCCTCATGAATGGGATTAGTGCCCTTATAAAAGAGGTCCCAGAGAGACCCCTTGCCTCTTCTGCCCCGTGAGGACACAGCAAAATGACAGCTATCTATGAACCAGAAAGTGGGCTCTCATCATATATTGAATCTGCTGACACCTTGATCTTGGATTTCTCAGCCATCAGAACTGTAAGAAATAAGTTTCTGCTGCTTATAAACCACACAGTCTGTGATGTTTTGTTACAGCAGTCCAAACAGACTGAGATGGCATTTAGAGCCAACAGCTTATTATGACGCCTTTCATTTCCCAACCTCCTTGGTCGAACTTTCATTCCTCCTACGAAGTTCTCTTCAAGAATCACCTCCTCCAGGAAACCTGCTCCCTCTACCTCCAGTCTGATGTGGCTGGCCCTCCTCTGCAACCCCACAGTGCCACACGAATCCTTCGGGCTCAGCATTCCGAGAAGCACATACTGATGACCTTTTCTGTCTCCCTTCTAAAGCATAAGCTCACGTGTGGGCAGGCACCGTATCTCCTTCAACTTTGAATTCCCAACAAACAGCCAGGTCTTGGCACTTCATAAATACTTGAAGAACCTTACCCAAATGGATCAATGAACAAACAAAATGAGGAATGGATAAATGTGTAATTTTGGGGGACTTCCCTGGTGGCGCAGTGGTTGAGAGTCCGCCTGCCGATGCAGGGGACACGGGTTCGTGCCCCGGTCCGGGAGGATCCCACATGCCACAGAGCGGCTGGGCCCGTGAGCCATGGCCGCTGAGCCTGCGCGTCCGGAGCCTGTGCTCCGCAACGGGAGAGGCCACAACGGTGAGAGGCCTGCGTATCGCAAAAAAAAAAAAAAAAAAAAAAAAGTGCAATTTTGAGTAGAGGTTTAGAGAACAGCAGCTTACTCTCAAAAGATACATTTCAAGTGCTGAACTCTGATGGTGCTAATACAGGGGACAGTTTGCTGAGAGGTGCTCTTCCTAAGGAAGGGTAATCCAACTACTAGGGTTGTGGATAACAATGGCCTGCACTGTTCTGCATCTTGATCATCAACTTGAGTGTTTGGGGCACTCAAACAGATATGGGTAAACTGAAAAGAAGAGCTGCATGCTCGTCACACTGGACAATGATATAGACAGACAAGGGGTCATGAGATCAAAACGACCTGCTCTAATTCAGGATCTTGGCCTGCGGGTGGTTAATGTGAGGATCACTAAGGCAGCCCCAAAACTTGGCCAACATTTAAGAGGAAACATGGTTAAGTATTTTGTGAAGTGTAAAGCATCATGCAATCATTAGCTACTGGACAATTAAAAAAAGCTAACATAATTTTATCTCATAGTGGTAGAGGTAACCACAGCTCAAGAACTAAGGAGACAGCACTGCCATATGCAACTAACAGACCCACTAGGAACAGGCAACAAGGGAGGGATCCAGCCACGACCAGGCAGATAAATCTATCACATTTATTGAGGGTTTACCATACATCAGCAAAGCTAAGAGTTGCACATCCATTATCTTATCTAACCATTACAACAATTCTATGAGGTACATACTGTTAAAACTCCCATTTTGATAAAGTAACTTGGCCAAGCAAGATCTTATGTGAGGGTGTGTGGTAAAGCTGAGATTGAACCCAGGCAGACCCAACAAAGGAGCCCTTAACCAGAACCACAGACGTCCCCAGAAGATGGTCACTAATACACGTTAGAGACTATAAGTATGGAAGGGGACTTGGGCTACCCTGGTGCTGGCAGCCAAAGCAGGCTAATCCGCTTGGCAGATGAGGCAACAGGTGTGTCTACGTCATGCTGAGTTCCAAGAGGAGAAGAGGGTTGCCAAGGACCGAACGTAGTCTCAGGACCACAGCTAAGCAAGCTCAGCCAGGGCAGAGCTCAATACCCCTGGCAAGAGGGAAATGAAGTGCTGGCAGGAACAGAGTTAAACATGGCAGGGATTAGTGGGATCTGATGCCCACAAAACTTGGGTACCCAGAGACATGCAGCCTAAGATTAGCAGGGCGTCCAGTGCATAAGCTGCCTTCGGCCTGATGGGCTCAAGCACTGGGCAGGCATGGAACTGTACACTTTAATATAGTTAATTTTATGCTATGCAACTTTTACCTCCAACAAAACAAAACAGGGCTGTGATGAGCCTCTGGGCACAGGACTTTGCTGATCAAAATACATGGGACTCTGCACCAAGGAGCTACAAGGGGGTCTGGGAAACACACCCTTTGAGGTACTGTTCGGGTAGCTGGAATGTCTAAGAACAAAAAGATGGGGAGAATGAAACCACAGCAGGAAATTTTCACTCTCTGAACTACCCTGCCTTGTGGGATAGGGTGCCATAGGATTACTTGTGATGTTCTAGAAAAGTTACCTTCCGTTAATGGGTGGCTATATCAAGGAAGCAGACGGAGGCTCAATTTAAGGAAGTACTGATGGCAGAGGCAGAATGAGCTCTGTCTCAAACTGGAGCAGAGCTTGTCAATAACATTATTGACAAGTGAAGATGGTTCTTCAGTGAGTGAGGCTGGACAAGATAACCTCGGCATTTTTTTCCAGTCCTTAGATCCTACAGAATTCAGTTCTCTTGACATCACTTTTTTCACAGAAGCCCAAAGTGCTGCCTCTCCTAAATAGGAAAGTGGCATGTGATTTAGTGGTTAGGGATCTCTCCTCATCTTGTCCTATGGAAATTCACACACAGCTTAGCAAACCAAACCACCAATGCCTGCATCTATTCTTGTACCGTTAAATGTGGGTACAGCAGAACTGGAATACTTATCTGAAAGAAAAAATCTCCTCTGGCCAAAAACAATTTTGTCTGAGAACAACCTTCACAGAATTTGCTGACAATGTATCTCATGACTCTCTATTCTCATGGAAAAAAAAAAAAAAGGAAACAGATCTTTAAAAAAAAAAAAAAAAGTAAAAAGGATATTGCTGGCAAGATAGACCTGATTAAGAGAGCAGCTAAGGGAAAGACAAAGTAAGCAAGATATGTGTCAAGGTGAGTAGTGGTTTAGATTTACCATATCACAAAGTTCTGGCCCGGCAAACACATCGTTTGTATAGATGATTCTGGCAGAATGAGAGTATTTAAATAATGATAATTAGTTCTTTTTAAAATTCCTACACATATTGTGATTAATAACTCAAACTAACGCCTAAATAGGACTAATAGAATTCATCATCCCCAAGCTTACAAAATCTAGGTCAAGTCTGACTTCCACAGTGTGAAAGCAAACACAAAGTTGTTACGGAACGTGACTAAACTCCCACAGAAAAACGAGTACACAAGACTAGATAGAAAGTTCTGGCTGCTAGAAAAGAACTGTATTTATTAAATGTTACTGCCTCTAATAATTATCATGTAAAGCAAGTTTTCTAAGAACCCTACAATTAGGGCAAGGCTAGGAATTTGATCCTGAAGCCAACTTCAGCTAGTAAACCTATTGCACAAGAGAGGAGAGGAGATGGGGATAGAATGTAATATCCCGAAATACAGGCACTGTTTTTCCATCACAAGTATATTTTGATATACGCTATTAGCTTGATGGATTATTCTGGATACTGGTAGAAAAGAGGCATACTCAGCAAGGGTTCTGAAAGTGTTTAATGGAGGGACTACTTACAGAAGTATGGGTAGGTCTGATAAAATTAACCAAAATATGGTGAGATAACCATGGACCAGCAAAGGGAGATACTAACCACCCCTGGGCTTGAAGGGGCAAGAGGAAGTCAGAGTGAGTACTGGATCCCATTGGGAGGGAGCTGGAGAAGTAACTGAGAGGCTTGCAAGGAGGAGCTGCAGTCCCAGAGGGGTGCCGTCACTGCCATAACTGCAGCAGAAAGCAGGACAAGGTAGGAAGAAACACCCTGACCCCGTCTCCTTCTACACTCTGATCTCCTATGACCCCTCCCATTGCCCAAGCCCCATTTGGAGATGGAAGGCAAGAGATCCGGGCGGGTTAGGTCCATGGGGGTCAGGTCTCACTGCCAACCAGCACAGAGCAGAGGTGAGAATGGAGGAGGGGATGCAAATGTACATGATCTAGCAAACTTGTCCTTCCAGTTTCCAGAGAAGCTTATGTCAGTTTATCACTAAGTTAGATGGCACCATACAGGTCATGGAGTCCATCACCTTGCTGTCAGGAAAACAACTCAAAAACCTAATAGCTTGGGCTTCACTGGTGGCGCAGCGGTTGAGAGTCCACCTGCCGATGCAGGGGACGTGGGTTCGCGCCCCGGTCCAGGAAGATCCCACATGCCGCAGAGCGGCTGGGCCCGTGAGCCATGGCTGCTGAGCCTGCGCATCCGGAGCCTGTGCTCCGCAACGGGAGAGGCCACAACAGTGAGAGGCCCGCGTACAGCAAAAAAAAAAAACAACAAAAAACACCTAATAGCTTTAGGGTAGGTTATATTAGCATCTCCCTAATTGACTTAATCTAATTCCTGTACGTTTTATTTTCTTAACACTCTTTCTGGTCTAATATTTACATCAGTTTACTACGGTTCAGATCCTACACTTTGCTTCATACTCGACACTCCCCATGTGACCCTTGAGAGTTATTAAATCACACAGGTGTTACTGTTTTTTTATCATAAAATCTTAAATTTTATTAAATCTTTCCCAGAAAGTCCTCTAGATCCAGTATGGAAGTTCTTGGTTGATGACAAGATTGTGGGTGGGGATAGAGAGGAGAAGAGAAAGGCGAAATGGCAGGACAAGTTCCACTCTGATATCTGTTGCATGGGAACAGGGGCTTGGTCTGTCTTGTTCTCTGTGCTGTCCCTCCATCCAGAATGACACTGTCTGTTAAATGAATGAATGAATGGCCTGGTGAATGGTGGGTGAGCAGACAGATTCTAGACATTGGGATGGCCCAAGATCAAGGACAGAGAGGTCGGCAAAGGCAAGGAGGAAGAGGTTCCAAGAGACTCAGTTCAGAGAGTAGGCTAGGGTAGAAAGGAGAAATTTCAAGAGTTAGTTAATGCCTTACAAGGCCCTAGTTTTGTGGCGGGGTTCCTGGTTATCTGCAAGGGAGCAGTCAATATCCTTCAGCATCAGCAAGTCTAAAGTATAAACAAGACAAAACACCTGCAGCAACAAGCAAGGCGTGATGTCAGCCGTGGTCACGGGATGAGGCTGCTGCACTCCATCACTTCTGCAGCCCCTTGGTCCCAGATATGGTGGTTATTTCATTCTGCTAAGACTCAGAGTTACATACACTCTCCCTGGTTAGTGGGCCCACGGGAAAATGCAAAGGCTCGGCTGGGCTGGGAAGTCACTAAGACTTACCCCTTGGATTCAAAAAGCCTAGGTCAAAGGGCAACTGAGGGCACTGCCTTGCGCATATATGATCTGACAGAGGCCTATTAGAAGGTAATTCAGAAGAAATGAGGATGCCTTCAAATTCTAAATTAGATCATTAAGCATTTCCTAACATACTGAGGTCACTGGAAAAAAACTTTGTCTATCAATACTTTGAACCTGTGAATTCCATCAATCCACAGCATTCATGCAGACAGTTTGCACGATATGTTCACGACAGATTCGGCCACTTTGCAAAAAACTCAGATAACTTAGTGCTGGGAACAGCACTTATTTCCACTTCGCATTATTGGTATATCTTTTGTTTTTAAAACATCTGTATTGGAGTATAATTGTTTTACAATGGTGTGTTAGTTTCTGCTTTATAACAAAGTGAATCAGCTGTACATATTGGTATATCTTGATGGCCCTAAACATACAATACATATGTTACTTGAGATTTAAAACAACCAAAAAATCTGAAATCTTGCTTCCTAGGAAATTTTACAGAAATGACAAATATAAATTTTAGAAATACCTTCTAGTTCCCAAGAATTCTTATATCATTGTGTGTGTGTATGTGTATATGTGTGTGACACACTTATGAAGTTATTCTGAAGGGAAAATATCAATATTGACACTTTCCTCAAGCAGCCTAAAGATGAGATGAAAACCTATGGCAAATTATGACTCGGACAAAATTTCTACGTACTAGTTGCAGATATACTTGTCACCTGGGGTTTGACTAATTCACAGCAGCAGTTTTACAGAAGCCTTTAAAATCTGAGTAAAAAGAGGACAATATGGATTTTAACAGCAGCCCTTGAGAGCCACCCCTGACTAGTTCCTATGGCATTGGCTTCTCCTCCCAAATTCCTCTTATAGGAAACATAGTTGTGTTTGGAAATGCGTCCTGATTAAGTAAAGATCTAATTTATAAATTGAAATAACTTGAGAAAGCTAGCTCTTAACTGTGAACAGACCCAGTGGAAATATTCTTCAAATTTAAAAAGTATTGGATCCATGAAATTGGCTAAGAGAGTACATCTTAAGTGTTCTCACCGTGCGCGCACACACACACACACACACACACACACACAAAATCTAACGTAATCACGTGACGTATGGATATGTTAATTAGCTTGATTGCAGTAATCATTTTACAATGTATGCATATATCAAAACATCACATTGTACACCTTAAATATATATGACTTTTGTCAATCATATGTCAATAAAGCTGGAAAAAAATTTTAAATTGAAAGTAAATAAAGTGTAAAGTAATACACTTAGAAAATGGGAATGCTTCAAGTCAAGGAACTCTTTCCAAGTCTCTTTTGTGTGTATATAAATGTGCATTTACACGTGAGTGCTTGCGAATATGCGTGTGTGCGTGTGCGTGTGTGTGTGTGTGTGCGCACGTGAGTGCATGTGTAACTTTAGAGAGGGCAGAGCAGTAATAAAAAGGGCAGCCTCAGTCCTTATACAAGTTATGGAATGAAAAATTCCTAGTTACCGTAGCAACTGCAAGATCACATGGCATGGAAGCAAGGAGATACAAAGCATCTTAAGTAAACACTCTTGTATTTTCATGTTTTGCACATTCCTTGGTGCTTTTAGAGAGGCACGCCTTAGGTCTCAGCAGGAACCATCTCAGAAATTTATTTCACAGTTTGAAACAAGATTGGGAGAAAGGTAGGACTGTGTCACTCTTGGTTTATTGCACAGCCACAGAAAGTTGGTGTTAAAACAGGTTAAGGGAATTTAAACTGCAATGGAATATTGGTACAATTATTTGAGAGACAAACAAAATTAGAAGGTAAAAAGGAAGAGAGAAGGTTAAAAAAAGACAAAAATGAATTTGGTTGCAATGGAGTAGGTGTTTCTCCCTCTTTTTCTGGAGTGAAGGATGGGTGTGCGGGAAGAGAGGAATGGATTGAAAAGAAATGGAAGTACTTTGATAATAAAGAACAGCAAAACAATCTTCTATTTTCCTGAATATTAATGTGCACTTGGCATGCCAAAGAGGATTGAAATCCTCATATACAAACCTGCCCCAGTAAGAGCCTTGCTTTGTAAACTATGACTCATTGAAGTTTGAAAGTTTGTGTCTACTCTTTACCAAGTATGTATTCTCCCAAAAGCTTGTCTGTAGTTACAAACTGACTACTGTGGTGAACCTCCCTGTCCTTTCTGCTTGCCATTTCCAGGTTAATTCCCCATGGTACAAAACCCTTCAGTTTAAAACTTTAAATCTCCAATGAACCGGAATCCTGGAGATGAGATGAAAACCTTGGATTTGCAGAGATACAACTTTGGTTTTGCAGAGATTCGGTTTGAGTGCTTGAACTTGGGAAACATTTCAAATCACTCACAATTGTCCTCTTGACCGAATTCAGGCCCGCAAATATTGATTGAAAGCCTAGCGCTAGACACTGGGGGTAAAAGTTCAAAAAAAACATGGAGATTACCCTCAAAGAGGAAATATTCTTTATGAGAGAGAAATGGGGGAGAGATATAAATTTGCATTTTTAAAAAAACAGTGGTTTGGAGCTAGGCTGTGCATAGCGGTTAATGAATTTAGCCAGTATAAATAAATAGACTCCTTTATACTTATTTCTAGGAGTTCAAGGCAGTAAGATCTGGAAGTTTTTTTAATTTGTCATTATCTGGGAGTTTTATATCTCAGTCCTGCTCAGGACATTCTGAACTCAGAAAAACAGTTCCAAATATTTAATGACATGACTTGAAATATGGTTTTAACACCCTGACAGCAGGGATACTTCTGGCAGGATGCTAGATCACCATCTGTCCATACCAACAGCATTTCACAAAAAGTAAATTTTTGGAAATTCTAGCCACAGGAGTATTTTTAGAACATAAAAGAACAGAATGATTATTGGCATTGATAGGCATAGTCAATCAGAGTAAAAGATGGCTATTCAAAACCTCCTGAATAATCAACTGGTATCCACTTTAAAATGGCAACATTTCCCCCCAAAGTGTTCAACACTCAGAAGTATGAATGCTGCTGAATTTGGGGGAGGGGGGGCGGGTCTTCAATTTAAGACAGGAATTTTAGAGCTAGAAGAAATCGTCGATGTCCAATCTACTACCCTTATAGATGAGAAAACTGAAGCTCAGAGAGGTAATATGACTGACTAAATTCGTGCTCAATATATTTAATTTGTAGGGAGTTTGTTAACAGAATTTCAATTTATCAAGAATAAAATGGATTTTTTAATGCTGGTAACAAAACAGTAAAAGTTTGAAAATATGAAAAAATTCGCATGTGATAACTAATCAAGAAACCTTACTTTTACATTACAAAAATAAATCCCAGCTATATGAAAGACCTGAGTGAAAAGTGCAACTCTAGAAGAAATGGAAGAAAATAAAATTGAGTATCTAGCCACAGAATTCGGAAGAACTCTCTGATTTTAAAGGTGATTTTTGAAATTAAAAAAACATGAATCAAGAGTTTTGCTCATATATGTATAAAAATAATAAGAAACAAACTCGGCAAAACTACATATAACAAATATTACAAAGATTAATGTCCTTAACATATAAAAAGCTTGTTCAAATCAATAAGAAAAATCCCAATGGAAAAATGGGCAAAGGAGGTGAATAGATTATTTACAGAAGAAATATAACTGGATTGATATAAATTGTAAGTATTCAACCTCACTAGAAAAGAAATGTAAATTTGAACAAGATAATACTGGTCCTTGCCATCAGCCCGACAAGAATACTTCGTTTCTCCTTCTAAGAATCGTAATAATCAATGTGGGTGAGGGTATTACAAAATAAGTACTTTAATGTAGTGCTAATGTATGGGAAAACTGGAACAAGCTTTATGGAGCATAGCTGAGCGAAAAACATAAAAGAGATTGATGCAGTTCATACCTGTGAGTAGTAATTACTCAGCTAGGAACTTATCCTTAAGAAATATAAATTTACATAAAGATTTTTTTAGAGATGTGCATCTCAGATCACTTATAACAGCAAAAATTTGAAAACCTATTTGCCCCCAAATGGGAAGAGTAAGTAAGTGAAGTATGTTATGGAAACGTAAGGAAAGCCTCATAATGTATACACTGATATAATTGGGAAGGCGAGAGGAAATCGTAGTTAGTTCTCACTAAATTTTTCTGTTCTTCCTTGTAGCTTTCTATGATTTCTAAATTCTCTACAAAAGGCACGTATTACTTTACTATTAGTAGAACAATTTTAAACAGTCTTTAACAGAAATGTGCTATAAATTCCTGCAAGTTGCCTGATGCCTTGTTCTGGCATTGCCTTGTTCTGGTCAAACACCTATAAACCTCAAGAATGAAGCATGTTTTCAAAAACAAATTCAATCAGTAAAACAGGACAAGAACTATATACAGTATTCTAATTAAAATATATTTTGTAACTAGAAAATGGGGAGAGAGGAAAATGGTAAACACCAACAATATGTAACTCTCTTTAGACATGAGATCTGTGATATTTGCCATTTATGATTTGTGTCCTTACGTGGTCAGAACCCAGGAAGTAAAAGAGATGATGTTTAATTTAGCAAATGCCTCACCAGAAGGCAAAGAAACAATTTTCTAGAAACAAACACCGTATTCAGAGTACACCCCTTACTTTCTTCTGTCTGCGTATCGCCCTTCTTCACTCTCGTGTCTTTGTTTTCTCATCTTTCTCCCTCATTAACAGTCGGTGGCTTGGGGGCTCAAATCATATCTTGTTCACTTATGTCTCTGTTCTACTGTGTGTGATGCCTGGTTCATCAGTGCTTAACAAATGCTTTTCTCAATGAATATAGGCAAGAATAAATCTTGGCCAAGTACTTTAAAAATCTGCTCTATATATGAAAAGGAGAAAGTTCTACTGAAATTAAAAATTATTTAGGCCCTAGACAAAGTCAACTTTACGTGCCATGGCTGAATAGCCACTACTGGTAGCAGCAAGCTGAACAGCTATCTGGCTGTCTCCATCTTCATCGAGTAGGATTCTTTCTAATCATCTGTATGAGCTCAAACACGGGAATCTGAAATAAACTTCTAATGATGGAGAAGCTAAGTGTCTGATTGATGAGGGACGCTGGTGTCTGTCTGAAGACCTCACTGCAGTTAGGTAAGTGAATGAATTCCCCGGAGTCGGTGGGTCACCATATCCAGCTAAGGAATGCACAGTTAATTCCCTCTGAGTCTTCCATAGGCCTGTGCTACCTAACTTTTCTTTTCTTTCTAGGGTCCCCCAGACCGGGAGGTCTGCAGTTGCCATGCTCCATCACTCAGAAGGAAAAGACACCAGTCTTGGCTTTTCTTCTGGAGTGGAGCCCTCTCAAAACTTAGGTTTAGGCCAAAACGGGGTCAACAAAACTCAGTACACTCTTCCCCGGAGATTCTGGCATAGCCAGGTGTGGTACCTAAAAGCAGAAGTCAGAGCTCAGAGGCAGGAACGGCAAACCACAGAGGCTGGGGCCAGGGGAATAAGCCGCTGCAGATGTTGCCTACACCTAGGGCCGGTCAGATCTTTATTAAGAAGGATTTTTCCAGGGTGTGGCGAACTTTTCTCAGGTCTCTGCACATCTCCTCCATATGCCAAGAGAATGAATAATACTGAAGGACAGGAATTGGAGATTTACTGACTTGGGACAGAAGTGGGATCTACTTAAAATTGGGATACAAGTCAGATGAGACTGACAAATTACAATGGAAATGGCATTTAACAGTTCAACGGGTCATGAAACGTGTCCGCCCGCAAGCATCTGGCATTCAGGTATATTCCTTAAAAGACAATCAGAATAAAATTGGCTCTCTACTTTATTCCAAAGTTTCTTCTCTTGGATTTTAAGGGTTAGTTAGAATTCTGTCTCATCTAAGCTCAAAAGCTTCCCTTGTCCACCTCGGTGTACCCCTTAACCTCGAACTTGTAGGTAGAAATCAGCACCAACTTGGGCCATGCGTGCTCTGTCCCTGCCATTCCATATCCTGTAGTTCTATTCATGTACATCTTTTAAAATTCCAGTCATACAAAGTACGAGAGGAGACAGTATTATCTCCATGCCTTCAATTACTCTCTCGGTTCCCATGATTTTAGAGTTATACCTGAGTACTGTTTTAACACGGAGATCATTTTTAGATCTGTGCTTCCCTATGAGTGTTTAATGAGAAGCACTGAATGCTCCCATTTATTTTTGTTGACAAAACCGTGCCTGTGTTCAGGACTTGCTGTGTTAATTTTCTGATGGGATAAGTGCTAATTAGTAGGAGAGAAGTAGTTCAGCAGAAATGCTTTATTGGAGCAAGGGTCATTTCAGTCAGGCTAGTCTCCATTAGAGTCCCACAACATATACCTTCAGAAACACAAAGAGTTAAAAGCACAAAGACTGAGTTACACCCTTCCCTAACAAACCTGAAGGATCGCTGATAATGACTATTTTAATTAATGATCTTTTGCTTCTGATAACAGAGGCTAAAAGGTACACATTTTACTAGAAGAATATTATCAATGGAAATATTTCAAAATCTTCTTGTGATTAATGAACTTCCGACAGAATTAATGGAGTGTAAAGTACTTATTGCCCGTTTCAGAGGATACTCTTTATAATCCTATTTAGCAGGTACCAGTTTCTGGGTGAAACTTTTTCTTACCTAATGAAGACACATCACATCAAAAAAGTTCTTTCCAATGCCTATGATTATCATAGGAAAACTCCAGGATACTCAGATTGATTGCAAAAAATAACACATCATCACAATCCCCCGACTTGTAGTAACAGTAAGTTCACCGAGCAGGGAGAAAGTGATAGCATCCATCAACCATAAAATTCAGTTTGGGATTTTATTATGCATTGTACCATCTGGGGGTCATTAGAATTCTTTATGCACAAGAGTATCAATATAAACCTTGTTTTGCCTCTATAAATCCTACCCAAGGCAAGATCAAGCAAGGTTTAACGAGTCATCCATGTGATTTTGATCTCACAGGGTCAAATTTTACCTGGACACCTTCCACCCCACCCCCACCTGGGAGGTCACTAAGATATGCTTCTGTGACTCATTAAGTTTTCAAGAGACCTTCCTTAGAGATCCCTACCCCCGAGCCACTTCCTGCTCATCTTAACTGTGGTTCACTCCCTCTCTTTATTTCTTGGATCTGGAGGAGCCCCTGATCCTTTATCCTGACTCAGCTCACCTCAATCATGCCCAGCCATTCCTGGAACCTGAACAAAGAGGATACTTACAAGGCTTTGTTAAGATTGTTGAGCCTTGTTCACTTAGTTACTAGGAATGTACAATAAATGAACAGACATGTCATATCTTATTTCTCCTTTTTTTTTTTTTTTTTAATACAGGAGGGAAAGATTGGAAAAGAAAAAAAGAAAGAAAAAGGCCACAAAAACCTATCCCAGGTAAACCTAAGTGTGACAGCATTAACTTCTACAGACCCAAACAAGTCTTTTTTTGCTACAGTAATGGAGTGGGTGATTTTTTTAAAAATTAAAGACAAATTTTTATGTAACGACAAATAAGAACATGGTCATGTTTTAAGTAAAATACGGGTATTTAACATGATTTATTAGAAAAATATGTACTGTACATTTACCCACAGTCTGTTATGTTCTGTTACGATATTTTCAGCAATCTTCTATTTTTGCCATCTTAGAACAACATCTAGCGCTGCTGTATGCCAGATGGAATTTTTCCTTTCCACCCACTTCCCAATGCAAAAGGAAAAAAAGGTTCTTTGCATCCCACATGGAAATCTTTTATAAATTTCTTTTCCTCATCTTTATCAACTGAAGTATCTGAATCTCTCAGAAATCACCAAACTCTGGCTGAATCAATGTGCAGCAAATATCGTGCAGCAGAGTAAGTACATTTAATGTGAACATACATGCCTGCGGGGTGTTAATTAACAGAGAGTATTCACATTACATGCAAGTTCAAAATTCATTTCTATAAAGGCAGGACTGAATCAGTCAACTTTTTCAAGAAAAATGATGATGTAGTATATTTAATAAGTTAAGAGTAGAGCTATCATTGGACATTCTGTCTTCACAGCAAAGCTTTACTGTTTATGCTGGTTCCTGTTTTATGTAGTAAAACCAAGAGAGGACTATGAGGAAAGGAGAGTCAGAAAGCTTTGAAAGGAGTGCGCGCGTGACCCATTCTTTGCTAGCAAACCCATCCCCACACAGCAGCAGAGGAATCTCAAAAATTCACATCTAATCATCTTTCTCTCTCTTGTTTACATTCTTCACGAAAGCTCTGTATCGCTCTTAGCACGCCGTTTTTGGCTAGGCCTTTAGGTAATGCCTTGCATCCTCTGGCCCTCCCCACCCTCTGACCCCTTGGCTTCAGCCACTAGTTCTGCCTGCAGGGCTGCATCCTCCTCTCTCTGCATCAGGCCCTTCCTGTCCTCACCCATGCTCGCTCTCCTCTGCCTGGGATGCCCATTCTTCCTCACTTCTCCTGGGAGCTCTTCTGACTCTTCTCTTCTCTTCTTTCTCTTCCTCAGGGACACATGCTTGTCTCCCTAGACCAGCTGAGCTCCCTGTGACAAGCTTCCATAGCACCCCGGAACTTAGCATGCAGGTAACTGTGAACTCAGCCTCTGAATTTCTTGCAGCGTTATCTCCCCAAAAGCAGTGATGTATCAGGGCACTCTTTGGGGAATCAAGGCACAATGTATGTTGGTACCTATGTCTCCATACTCCTTGATGTTTCCATGTTTTACTTCTCTGAGCCTCAGTGGTACACAGTTGTCATAAAGTACTGTCCATCTCTCCGTGAAGGACTGTCCATCTGTCTGTGCATCTTTTCTCTACACTTTTGTCTTAAAGCACCCATTATAAATTCAGATGAAACCAAACCACCAAAGATTTCTAGTGTTACCTGATCAGACAACAACCTACAAAGTATTAATATTGCTATATTAATGCAGACCAGGCCTTGATAGGGGTAGAGAAAAAAAGAATATAAGGTTGCCAGGGGTCTGGAGTGAGGTACACCACTGAGAGGAACAAAAGTCAAAGAAAAATAACCTATTTTTCAATATTTCACCTTAAAGATTTCTTAGACATACTAAAGATGATATGGCTATTTTATTTTTACAAGTAGAAGAAATGAATAAACCTGGGGAGCAGCATCTGTACCATAGGGAATCCAAGATCCACTGAGAATATGGCTTTGATAAATCAAACTAACTGAGACAGTATCCATTTTCTTAACTGGGCCTTTAAAAAAGAAACTTGAATATTTTCAGAAAAATAAATGAGTATCATAAGGACAATTCCCTCTCCGCTTAAAATGTTAAAAACGTTAAAAACTGAAACTAATACTTTAAAAATGTTGAGACTTGCAGTGGGCTTTCTGTGAGAACCTAAAAACCCAGCTAATGGGCAGATGGCCCCCCAGGCGGCATGAGCACAGCACTGATGTCCACTGGCTGCCATTTTTCCGGAAGGAAAAAAACGAAACAAAAGCAGAATTTAAAGTGAACCAAACTTGTAAACCTTGCTTTTGAAAACAGAGAACTTCTTTTTGGATTGCTGCCACTGTGAATAGGTCTACCAGAGGTATTTCCCTCTCCCTGAAGGCCTGGGAAATGTGTGGTTCACTTGTTTTCCAAGTGTGAATTTGTTTCTCCAGCTAGACTGTAAACTTCTTGGAGGCAAGACCTATCTTCTATCACTTTCGTGGTTACTCTGTGACCAAATTAATCCAGATTAAAAATGAACTAAAACAACTCGCTCAAGGAAGCCTATTTCCTCTAAAAAGGTATGTATGTTAGTACCAAACCAACACAAAGTCGGGATTTTGTCATTAAGAAAAATACATGGTTTCTACACAGAATTTCTCAGCAGTGGGCAACTTAATATATTATGACTTGCCTAATACATTTGAATTCTGGCTTTCAATACTAAGCAATAATGTTATAACATTCTATTTGTCTTTAGTTTCCTGGTTAAACTAAATTACTGGTGAACTTCAAATAATGCCATGATTGGTCTTAACTTTACTCGCTTAGATGTATAATGCAAGTTTGAATACAGAATGATAAAACCATTTCCTTTTAGTATTTCACGTAGAGTATAAAGAGGGCTTTCACTTTATATTAAGCTGCTTTTTTTTTTTTTTTTTTTTTTTTTAAGCAATAGACCAAATGAAATGCAGAGACCAACTTCTAGTGTGTGCAATAAGAGTAGCGGTAGCCAGAATACTCCAACCCACTTCTGCCCTAGTAATCCACAACCAGCAAACCCTTTGACGCAAGCAGGAGTTCAGGATGAGGCTGCAGGAAACAGGGGAAAGGAAATTCCGGTTGAAGTTGAGAGATAGGGACCCTACCCTGGCAGCAGGCTATGCCAAGATTCATTTTCAGAACGTGTAAAATCCCCTTCCCACCCATATTTCATGAGTGAATTGGAAAAGGGGAAGGAAGTAGGGTGGGTCCCCAGACATAACAAAGGAACTGAAGAAAGCAGGGTGGGGAGAGGGAGGGATACAGACAGGGTCCCCAGGGAAAGCATCACTTAGCACGGCTCTCACATACGTTTTACAGACCTTCATTTCTGCAGTTTGGAAATTAGGAAGTCAAGTTCAGGAGCTGCTTGTTAGTATTTCTACTCTACAGGTTAATACACTACAAAGCATAAACGACATTTCAGGAAAAACTGAGTTTCGGTTTTCTGGTAAACAGTGCAGCGGTATGCCATTAAACAGCACCCACATCTAGATGTATACTTTAATCCAGCTATTTCACAGATACTAAATGTGAACAGTTTATACACTTTAAAAAGTTAGGACTCAAAATAAGCTAGTAGCTTAGCATTCCCTTTTCATTTTTCCTTCCCACACTTCACCACCACCATCCCTTCAACATGTAGCCGTCTGTCTTTCCTTCAGGGCTGTCCTCCTAGTGGTGCCTCTTTCTCAGGACTATCATGATTCTTGTCATCTCAGCTTCCTGTCCTCCTACCAGGCCTCCCTCCGGTGATGACAGCTGAGAGAAGATGCCACCCAGGGGCAGTCAGACTTGAGTTCACACTTACCCCAGCTCTGCTTAATCACTCACCAGCCTCAGCTTTCTGACTCATCACACTGAAATAATATCGTTTACCTCACAGAAGGGCCCCCTCATCCTACTTTCTTATGAAAACTAACAAAACAAGTCAATGCCTCTTCATTATTTCTAGAATGAAGTGAAACGTCTCAGCCCTCAAAATCCTCCACAGTCTGGTCCCAATCTCATTTCTCACTAACTTTTCCATCTCCTGAATCCTTGTCACCATCTCCCTTACCCCCATTCTTGGTACCCTGGTGACAGAATGGTTTCGCTTTCCAAAAAATACCTTGTATTTTTAGATATTTCTGTGCATTTTCTAATGCTATTCTTTCCTCCAGGAATGCTCTTCTTCAGTTTGGATTGTTTAAATCCAACCTAAAACCTACTTTAAGGTCCACATCAAACTCAACCACTGCCATGAGAAAGAATCCTGTTTCCCCAGGTGTAATTTCTTCCTCTGACACCCATGTATCTCTCTGGGGATTATCACCACTGCCTCCTTGTATTGCTGTTATTTGTGTCAGTATCTTTTCTCCACAACCTGACTTATACTCCTTCAGGTAGGAACCACCATGGTTTTTCTGGATCCCCTACAACATCAGCTTCAATAAAGGTGTACTGAATGAATAAACGACCAAGAGTATTCTAGAATAACAGTATAGAAACACCAACTCAGACTATGGGTTAGGAGAGCATCTCTAAAATCACAGTTAGTTCTGAAGGAGGCACACACATCATTGCAGCCAATGCCAAAGCTTTGGCCAAATAATTTAGTTCATTTTGAGGTTACCAGAGATTCTCTGTGCTTAAGGTATTGTCCAAGTATCTGGGTCTCAGAAGAAGTAGTCTCCATACTGTTAGCCAGAAACTCCATCAAACAATTTGTTAACGAGATAAACAGTGTTCTGTAGCAATAAATCTCAGACACTTGAAACACACTGCAGGACAACAAAACAAGGTAAATGTCTATGTAGCTTTTTGGCAAAGGTGACCAACCACTCTGGTGATAAACAGAACTTTCTCATGTCTGTACCAGGAAACCGTAATAACAAATTCAAAAACTGCTTAGTATAAATTAGCACACACATTCCCCCATTATCCCCCATTGATAATTGGCAGAATTATCAAATTCTGCCAATTTTACCATCTAAACGACTCAACATTCCCAGAGCTGCCACCCTGCTTCAGGCTTACATCTCGTACCTGACTCACAACAATAGCTCTCTAAGGGTTCTCTCCAACACTTCCCTGTTCCCCACTCAATTTTTCCTCTAAACCAATGCCAGAGAGATCTTAAACAGACCACATCTGATTATGCCACTTCCCTTCTTTGATGGCTTTCCTTTACCAGAAAGGCAAGTCTAAACTCCTTAGAGTGGACTGCCAGGTCTTTCACAACTTACAGCCCACCTCACCCCACCTCATTTCCCAAGAATTGCCCAGGGCTCAACTCATGTGCCTTCCTGCTGGTCCCTCTGCCTAAACTGCTCTCCCTTGTCCGGCCCTTCTATGACCATTAGTCATTCTTCAAGCTCAAGCTCAAAAGTCCCCATTTGGTAACACGTGCCCCTTCCTCTATGGATATAATCATAGAATTAAGCCTAGGAAATATGATGCCCACATAAGAGGCAATTTCTTTAGAGAATTAATGGCCACATGTTAATCTCACTCTCATAATGTTTATAAGAAACAGCCATTTCTGTCCCCTTCTTAAAGTTCTCACATAATTTTCAACACTTAGGAATGAGCGCTGGCTAATTTTGCCTACAGCTTGTTAATATGAAATAGGAAAACTAAGTGCTTGCTGAGAAACTTGTGATAATTATACATTTAACTTTTTTTAAGTTTCAGAAGCCCCTTGGCAAAAGCACAGAGTCAAGTGTTTCTCTAATTGCATCCATTTATAACCTACTCATGGCATTTACCAGTTGAAAAAGATATTAGCTATGCCCACTCAGAAATCTCGAAGCCCCTTCAATTTGTAACAAGATGTACCAGCAACAAAAGCTTTATTCCATCAAATTCATGTCCATCTCTATGCAGTAGTAGTACCTCAAAATAGTTGTCTCATTTTCGCATACATGTACAAAAGGGGATGTGACATTCTAGGACTGGAGAAACAAAGTCATTTAGTGAAAAGAATGGCTCAATAGGCAACTGGGATTCTAACTCAAATTTTACCACTGTGCACTTAAATAATTTTGGCCCAGGAATGGTAGATGAGGTAGTTGACGCACTTGAGAATCACAAAAGAAAGGAAATCTGTATGTAACTCTAGGGTTCGGTCGTTATTGTTATAAGAATAGGAAACTGCAGACCGGGTTTACATTAAGTAAACTGCAATTTCCTCTGTATATTCTGTGTGTTATAACTGAGTTTTCATGAACAAGAACAGATGACTGCTATCAAAGAGAAAATGAGGGCAGGAAAAATGAAAATGCTGCAATCATCTCATGGACACTGTGAAATCAGTGGGCAAGCAAAGGTGCCTTTATAATGAGTGCTTAAGACATAAAAGAGTGAAAAAAGCTACCAGATGATTTTTATTCCTTATAAATTATTGTAAAACGTAGAAGCACCTAGTATCAAATATCCTGTTTGGTAGAGTACTATGGAAGTCTCAGCCTTGAGGGTTGATCAGTTCAGACGGTGTCACCCTGCAGGAGGGGGACCACAAAATGGCTAAGTTTGTATTTATCACTAAGGAAGAAAGATCCTTCATAGTCACCTTTCCTGACTTTCAGCTTCAGTAGGAAAAGTCTACACAGAAAAGGCCATCATTCCAATATTTATTGATACATCATCTTTCCTCTCAGAAATGTACACACTTCAGAGCTGTTATTGCATCAATATTATGACATTGATGCAAGAAGTAAAAAACCTTAGTGTTCTCTTTTACAATCTTAAAATGAAGGTGTAAAGAGACTAGTAAGTACACAACCGCCAGCGGAGTTACGTAAGCAAACCGTCAGCAAACCTTCCACCACTAAATTTCCGTCTCATGGTAAAAGTCCTTATAATAAAGAGCAGCGAGTTCAGATTTCTGTTACTATACATTTGGAGTGTATTATACGCTCATTAGCTGTAACTATAATATTCTGGATTCAACTAATAAGGCAAAGGCAACACAGGTACCTTTTTAATAACCATAAAGCTGTCTGTGGCCTAAGGCTGATGATTTCTCATCTTGGTCAAGTGGTACTCTATCTCCTATTGGTTTGATTTTAAAAGATCTCGCCCTCCCCTCAGGTTGTCACTGATCCACTGAATTGAGTATGCAATCCACTGTAAACTATGTCATCCATTTTAAGGACCACTAAGAAAGAAAAATGTTCCCAGTTAAACTAGGACATGTTTTCCTATCATCAACTTTAAGACTCATCCTGATTTCGGACATGCTAAGATGTGTGAGGAAAGTGCACCTTGAAATCAATAAAATGTAGCATATGAAAACCACTGCTCTTCTAATTAAAATGAATCGAAAGGAATATTGTTTTGAGAAATTTAGGACATGAACCAGGATATTCAACTATTCTAAGGACGCAGAAGAAGTTAGGGGTCAGTCTTAGATATACATGCAGTCAACCTTCAGGGTGCTTTTTAACAATTCAAACAAGTCCCTTAACTTTTCAGTAGTACCTACCGAGGTGAAGGCTCCTGAGACCTCCACTCGCACTTAAAGCCAATGGTCACCTCTAAGATCATTGCAATCACAAGGCTTTGAAACTGCTAATTATTCTCCCCCTTGAGACACCGACGCTAACGACTTGCCGAATGGTTAGAGACGCGTTACCGTCATCAAACTAAACAGCGTGCCATCCTTGGACTTCTCACCTCCTCTCCAGCTCAGTAAATCCCTGGCCTTTCTACTGATGGCCTTGGAGCAGAAAAAGCACGAAACAATATTTTTCCCCCTTGGAAAGGGTTGAAAATAAAACTCCAAGAAAAAATTAAAGTCAGAGAAAAGAGATGTTCATAAACACTGAGGAATTTTTCCCCTTCATGAGCAATCCTGGAGAGCTTAGCACGGAGAGTGAAGCCTTACAAACAACAGCAAGAAGTCAACAGACAACAATGTAAAGCAGAAGAAAGCGGTCCCATTGTCTCCCTAGCATGACGGGAGCGTTCTCAGTTCTAAGGCTCAATCTGAATAACTGCTTTCAGGAGAACTGAGCAGAGCGTCCCTTTCCTCCAGTTGAGCTACATCCAAACAATATAACTCTCGTTGGAACACGAACGCTCACAAGATACTGGGAAAACTCCCTTCTGACTCTCTCACTTAGTGTGAGCATCTAGAAACTGTTCGTCCATTCTTATCTGTCTCTTGTGACTTAGGATGCATTTGTCTGATAACTAGATTCACCCCCTGTGCTAAATATAAAAGTACATCGTAATGTTCTCTCAAAACTCATATTCCACAAACTATCTGATGGGGTGAAACTCCCCAAGTCAAACCTGAAAGCCATCAAATAGACATGCATTCTTTGCTCCCACATATTTGCTCCCATGCATTCTTATATTTCTACATGATTTACTTCTGTGAAGAGATCTCTTACAAAACCACTGGCTTAGAAAATTATAGTAGTTGTCATTTTTTACTAAGAAGCATGCTTTGGCGGGGGGGGGGGTGAAAAACCCCAAACCTAAAGAACTTAAAATAAAATATTCTTTCCTTCAAACATACAAGCAGGCAGAAACATTTTCCACCCCTTCAAACCCGCATCCCCAAGAGGAAAAGGGCTTACATGTTCAGACTTCTCCTGTTCTTTTTTGTCCGTCTGCAAAAATTGACAGTTTTCTCTTGCCAGCTTCTGGACCAGTTCAATTCGCCCGATATCATCTCTCTCCTGAAGTTTGCATATCATCCCAGCCTTAAGAGTTGGAGAAAAAGCAAAGATATACTTAAATCCACAGTCCCAGGACATGACACCACTGCAAAGTTCACCTTATAACAGACTCATCTTCTCTGTCGCCTGGATTAAATCATGGTCTTGGTAAAATATTTTGCCTTTCCAAAATTGAAATTGTAGTATCTTAACCTAATGCCTCACCAAAAGACTTAAAGTGAGATCATTTATCAGTCTACTTTAAGAGAGTGAAAGGCAGAGCAAACTAAATCATTTGCTACTAAAGGGCGCTCCTGATATGCCACTATTTGTTCCTGACAGCCTGTTTCCTGTTACATAAGCCCAGCAAGAGGTTAAAAACTCATGGGAAAGTTAGCCAGGAATTACTCTGGCAATAAGGGTGAAGTGATAGAGTACTAAAAATAACAGTACATAACCTCCTAATTCCTCAGCTCCACCAGCTCATTCCATGTACAAATTCACAGTCCACAAGAAGATCACAAGATAATTCTTCTGTTTTCATAACTGGAAAGTTACTATGGGGCATTATTAGTAAAATACCTCCAATGTTGCATAAAATCTGGTGGAAAAGTTTATTAAAAATAAACTGCAAAAAGAAAGCTTCAAATTTCATCAGGGTTGAGAAATGGCCCACAAAGCATCATACTTTTTATTATACCCACGTTACCAAATAATAATAATATGAAGAAGGAGAATCTAGGACTTTGATCAGAAACAAAAAATGGTTACATCACACAGATTATGAACTGTTTCTGCTCAAATTCTTTCAAAAATGGTTCACACTGACATATCAGGACACGATCTAAAAGGAAATCAGAAGTTACTCTTGGCAGGAACAGCCAAAACTATCAAGTCTTTGTTTTACGCTATACAATCTATAGGATTCGAATGGACCCAGCAACATGACCAAATATGGAGAAGGGGGCAGCAAGTGATCACAGTTTCAGGGTCTTAACAGTTTGTACTAAAGACACACATTTTGTTGAGTGGGCATCAGTAAAATGGAATTTTCCATTCAAAGCAATGACTAAGTATTTATTCCTAAGGGCAAGGACATCACCTTAACTAGCAGTTTCTCCAACAAATAGGAAGGAAACAAACAAACAAAATCACTGACGTGGCCCAACTCAGATTCCCATGGAACAGCAAGTGGAATTCCTCCACCAAAGTCAGACATTTATGTTTACAGCATCCTTCACAAGTGGTCTTCCAGTTTGTCTCCAAGGTTTCCAAGGACAAGGATCTCAGTTTATCTTAAGACAGCCTGTGCAGTGCTGGAGAGCCAGAATTATTGGAAAGCCCCTTATCACGCTAGGCAAAATGCTGAAACCATTGAACTTCAAGCAATGAGTACTAGTATTGCCTTTAAAGCAATTGAAAGTATGTCTATTTTTTATCCAATATGACAAACTTCCAAATATTTAAATACCACTATCTATGATATCCTCCTTTCATTCACTCACTCATTCAACTGATTTTATTTGAACCACCACCATGTGCCAAGATCTATTACAGGTTCTAGGGATAGAGTGGTCAATAATAATAAAAACAAAGTCCCACATGTCATGGAGCTTACATTCACCAGGGGATGTGGATTATATAACATCCAGATATGAAACAGCAGATGGTAATATACGATATGAAGGAAAACAAAGCAGGGTAAGGGACAGAGAAATGTTATTAAGATAGAAATGTCAGGGAAGGATTCTTTGGTTGACATTTGAGTGGAGATATAAAGGAAGTGAAGAATGTTACAGGCAGAGGAACAGAAGTGCAAGGGCCCTGAGGCTGGGGTGTGTTTGGCATGTTCAATGGAGAGCAAAGGGCACAGCAGGGCTGGAGCAGAGCTGGTAAGGGAGAGCCCGGTGGGACTGTTCAGGGAGGTGAAGCCGACCAGAACATGCAGCTTCTTTACAGGATGTGTAAGAGGTTTACATTCTTTTTCTGAACAAGATGGAAATACTTAGGAATGTTTTGAACATGGGATTGGAATAATCTGACATTTTAACAGGATCGTTCTGTCTTCTGGCTTGAGAAAACACTGTTAAGGTGGGGGGAAGCAGTTAAAGCTAGAAGACCAGTTAGGAGATCGGTCTTCAGACAAGAAATGGCTTGGATCTTGTGGTAGTGGTGGAGATGGGGAGAAGTGATTAAAATCTGGATCTGTTTCAAAGAAAGGGCTAGCAGAATTGGTCTCTAAGATATTTGGCCTGAGTCACTGGAAGGGTAGGGTTGTCATTTCCTGAGACTGGGAGACTTGGGGAGATCTAGTAAGGGATATGCTTATTAGACATCCAAGTGGAGCTGCCGGGTTGGCCGTCTGGAGGTCCAGAGAAATCTAAGCTGGAGATAGGACTTTGGGAGTCATCATAATGTAGATGGTATTTAAACCAGAGGAAGGACTGAAGATACCAATGGAGTGACGTAAACAGAGAAGAAGTCCATGAGCTGAGTCTAATAGTTAGATATTGGGAAGATGAGAATAAGGAGGAGGGGCTCTAGGAGGAGAACCCAGTGAGCAGTGAGGGCGGTGCTTCAAGGAGGAGGGAGTGAAAAACTGTATCCAGCGCAGCTGAAACATCAAATAAGGAGTTCAAAACAACTGACGCTGAATTTAACAAAAGTAACTGGTGACTTTGAAAGTAACGTTTTTTTTTTTGTTTGTTTGTTTTTTTCGGTACGCGGGCCTCAGACTGCTGTGGCCTCTCCCGTTGCGGAGCACAGGTTCCGGACACGCAGGCTCAGCGGCCATGGCTCACGGGCCCAGCCGCTCCGCGGCATGTGGGATCTTCCCAGACCGGAGCACGAACCCATGTCCCCTGCATCGGCAGGCGGACTCTCAACCACTGCGCCACCAGGGAAGCCCTGAAAGTAACTTTTTTTTTTTTTTTGAGAATAAAAGTGGTAGGGGGGAAAAAAGCCTTATTCACGTGGTTTGAACAGAGAATGAAAGACAACTCTTTAGAGGAGTTTTACTTCAAGAAATGGGGCACTAGGACTTCCCTGGTGGTCCAGCGGTTAAGACTCCTCGCTCCCAATGCAGGGGGCCCGGGTTCCATCCCTAGTCTGGGAACTCCCACATGTATGCCGCAACTAAGAGTTCGCATGCTGCAACTAAGAAGACCACCTGCCGCAACTAAAACAAAAAGAGATCCCGCGTGCCGCAACTAAGACCCAGCAGAGCCTAAATAAATAAATAATTTTTTAAAAAAGAAATGGGGCACTAGTTAAAGAGTGATGTTGCAGGGGGCTTTGCTTGCTTGTTTAGGGTGAGGGATATTCCAGCACATTTATCTTTATTAGAAATGATACAGTGTAGAGGGAAATTTGATGATGTGGGCAAGACAGAGGGCATTTTTAGGAGAAATGTCCTTGAGAAGGAAAGAGCATAAAGACCTACTCTCAGAAACATGAATATGAGTATTTCACTCACTGTAATAGGAGGGGAGGTGGAGTACGGGGGGAACATGCCAGTAGGTTAGCATATCTGGTGCTGGGAATGAGGAAATTCTTTTCTGAAGGCCTCTATTTCAGAAATAAGAAGTCAGGTGATTAGCTGAGAGTAAGGACTGTGAGAAGATCCTGGAAGTATAAGAAAAGAAGGCATGTAATGGTCATTTCAGTTCCAAGGGTTGGCAAACTTTTTTTTGTAAAGGGCCAGAGTGTAAATATTCTAGGCTCAGTGGGGCGTGTGGTCTTTGGTGCAACTACCCAAGTGTCCCGTTTTAGCATAAAAGCGGCAAGAGACGGTATGTAAATGAATGAGCATGGCTGTGTTCCAATAACACTTTATTTACAAAAACAGGCAGTAGGCTGTGGTTTCTCAACTCCTGACCTGAAAGAAGAGGCAACCGGACAAGGAAAGTAGAATCAGATTGCCAAGCATTAATAAGGGCCCACTTGACTTTGGTTTTAGATCCTTTTACCATCCTAGCCGTCCTCCTTAGCGTGTATTCGCTTGTCAGGATTTTAATGGAGCCCATAACCTGAGATAATGCTGAATACATGGGCCAGTCTTGAAGATGTTCTTTTAATCAATACTAGATCAGCAGTGTTAAGGACGCTCCTTTAAACTATGAAGGCAAGGAAATTATTCAGGGAAATTTCTACACAAAAATTATTAACATTCTTTAAATGTTTTGACACTTAAAGGAATATGTTTCTGTTATCTAGAAAATTCATTTATGTTGACCAACTAGGATTTCTTCTCTCTCCATCCCTGTCATCCTCACGGTGTTTAATATATCGTCCTGCTAGAGCAGAGAGGGTGTTAATGACACTGCAAGCTCTGGACCTGCTCCGTGGCTGCTTATTCAGTAGTGTGATGGATTGGTCCCCATCTCTCTGCTCCCCAGTGTGGCAGCCCTGTGTAATAGAGGGCACTTGTGGGATGGGGCCAGGCAGGGGTGGCACACAGGAGGAAAGCACCGAGAGCTATAACTAATTTGGTGAGTGAGAATGAGCCTGTTACCTTTTCTCACCAGCACAGGCTCCAAAGCAACCGGGCTAAGCTTCCATAGACTCCAACTTGGAGAGAGAGTCTTTCCTTCTGTCTGTGGGTGCCATATGTATTTTTAAAAAAACAACTGATAATAGCATCAGCAAAAAAACGGTAGGACTGAGTACAGGAAATTTAAGAGACCTCAACTATTTTTTTGGTTTCTGTGTGAACATGAGTTTTTTGCTTAGGATCCTAAACAGAGACTTTTCTTTCTTGAGGAGATACATTTTTATTAGAACCAGATAACTTGGGTTTACAAATTATGTATTTTAAACACAAAATGCTATTACTTTAAACAATGGGTTTCAGATTGACTTAATTATTTCTTATTTATAATTAAATCATCTTATAATTTAAAAAGGAATATTGCTATCTTGATTTTCTGGTTTCTGCATAATTTCTAGATGCATTTTCACAAGATAATCAATTCTACAGCACTCCTTACATATAACTATCAAAAAAAGCTTTCAAGGAGGGTTATGAAAGCTTCTTCATTCCCTAGAGAACTTTAATCCCAGAGAGATGCCCGTACATCTTGGATAGCTTTATAAGACAGTCCTCTTTGGAAATACCACACTAAACCAGATGTTCTCTGGGGGGTTCCTTTCACAGTTCTGTAATTTAGTGATTTAATTCAAAAAAGCCATGAATTTATTAATATATTTTGAGAGCTTTGTTATGGCAGGAGAAGCAAGATAACAGCCCTTGATCTAGACTTTCACATTCCTGGACTATTTTAATTTATCTATGTGAAAATAATTATAAACAGTTTACCTAACACTGTTAGGCCAGCAAAAAATAAAAGATTAATGTGTAACCATCAGAAGAGTTATTTAAGAGCCTTATTTCAAGGTCTGCTTTGAAAAAAAAAAATCTCTGTAATGCATAATTAAAGCTATTTATATATTTTCAGTATTTGAGAAGAGAAATGTTATCAATGCAAATGAAAAGTCTGCTTCCTTTATAAATGGAGTCATAGAAATGTTTGGTCCATTCTTTCAGTGGTGAAATGAAACTTGGACAGAATTCCCTTAGGAAAAACTGCAAACTAAACGAACAGCCTTTATGACATAAGGTGAAAGAGCACAAGTTCTATGTATGGAAGCATTTTCTGCATTATCGTAACCTTAAAAATCACCTTTTCTAAAACACCATGCAAAAACTGCTATCAAGGGAAGGAAAACCAGGATGAAAGAATCCACCCTTCATGAAAGCACTTTTGTAATAACAGAATGCTTTTCAATACAAATTCAGGGTATTCGGGTAAACTCGTATTGATTATTACATAATAGATCCATTTCTGCAAACTTAAATCTTGAATAGAAATTCATAAATTTTTTTTTTGTTACTTTGAACACAAAGTCCAAATGACAGAATAAAACTCTGATGGGCTGGGATGGTGTAATACGTTACCTATTTCCAACACAGAAAGTAGAATTCTTTCCAGGAAAATTCAGAAGACAATTCATAATAAATGAATAATTTTAAAAATTTCATTTTATTATCCATTTTCTCAAATTCCTCCAGAGAAAGAAAACTATGACAAATTTCCTACTGGTTGGAATAGAAAAATACACCCTTTGGTAACTGCAGAAAGGATCGAGAAAAGAACATACAGTGAAAAGTACAGGCGATAGAAAGTGTGATGGTAAAGGCAGGTTTACTAATGTCCAGGGCATCACTAGGACGGGCCTCAGACACCGTGCTGGGGCATCATAGCGCCTTAGGAAGCTTTCAGTGATTCCCGGTCCCTCACTGTACAGATGAGGCAGTGCAAGTTCAGGGGGGGTTCACTGCTCCAGTCCCCCTCCCTTGTGGAATTATCTGTGTTGATACACCACACTGGTCACACAGACCCATCCTCTATAAACACCGTGTGATACTGTGTCCTGCCAA